>NC_056729.1:70304485-70446985 GCF_019279795.1 Protopterus annectens
TTTTTTGGCTTTGAAAGGGCTGATGTTATGTGATCCTATCTCGCCTACATTCTGAATGATGGGTTCGGAGCCGATCCCTCGGCTCCGACTCGGCACGCTTATGCCAAAGAGCCAAGTCTCTACTGGCTGAGCTTACCATATCCCAGGATGCACCACTACCAGTCCCAGATCTCGTTTGCCGCTAACAAGTGAAGACGTGGTCTCGAGCTGGCTGAGTTAAGTAGTGATTATTTCACTAGTTTTTCTGTCAGGATTTTCTTCATTCTTCACAAAAGCTGTTTTAACAGCTATTCTTGTGTTTTGAGTGTTTGACAAAATTCACTTGGTGAATTTTTGTGTTGTGAGTGTTGACTAGGAGTACCTCTTGTCTGGAAAGGCCTTTCCCGGTCTTTTTATTTTAGGTGACTTCGGTTCTGTTTCACTTATATTTCTCTTCCTTAAAGAGGAACTACCGAGAGAAATTTTTACATTTACAGAGTTTGTACCTGTGTTTAACTAACTCAGAGTATTATAGTGTAAACTGTAAGCCTATTATAGGTCTATCACCAGTGTTCTTTACAGTTACTTTTCTGAAAATTTCTATAATGTCTCAGAATCCTAGGCCTTCGGGCTTCAAGAAATGTGTAAAATGTAGCTTCAAAATGTCCTCACGGACGATCACTGCTATGTGTGTATTGCTTAGGGGCAAAGCATTTACAGGAATCATGTAGTGTATGTCACGCTTTTTCCTCAAGGGTCCTCCAGGAGAGGAAAAATAAATTAATTCTTAAGGGATTAATTAAACCTTCTTTCAAGAAGCTTTGGCATCCTCTCCTTCTCCAGCCAAAGAAAGGGGGCTCCGGTTCACCAGTCCGGCCGGATCCGATCGCTAAGAAACAAAGGCAGGCCTCCTTCAGCTCCAAGGACTTGGAGCCGAGGTCGGAACGGTCTGCCTCGATGCCACCAGTATCGACTCCTCTGGCTTCGAGCCGATAGCTGGGGCATCGAGGCGGGTCATCTTCGCCGGCTCCACTGCTCTCGGAGCCGAAAGGTTGCCCGCCAGACACTTCCTCCTCGGCGCCAAGTCCACATCGGCACCGATGGAATCTGGTGTGTATTCCTCGGCGCCGACACTCATCGAGTCGCCTCGAGCCGGTCCCCTAGCCCTTTGGGGCCGTTGGAGAGGCCTCGGACCTGCTTCTATTTCCTCTCGGTTCGAGGATGTCAGATTCTGATATAGATAGGGTGCTCCAAAGACTGTTCCAGTCCCCAGTCTTCCAAAAATTTGTTTCGGTTCCGACCCAGTTGGCTTCGAGCCGATGACCTTGGCCCACCCCATTGCCATTCCTCCTCCGACTGCTTCGCTCCGCCGGAGCAGGTGCTGTTGGAGCCGATGGAGATCTCAGGGTCGGCTCCGACCCTTACTCCAACCCGGCCTTCGGGTCCGAGTTTGGTACGCTGGACGCCTTCGGCTGGACCCGGGGTGATGTTTGGGACCTATGCTTTCGTTCCGAGCCTCCCCTCGGTGCTTCGGCGGGTCTTCCGTCGACTATCACGGCTCAGAGGACCGGACACTCCCAGGATTCTGGGGTCCGGCTGGAGCCATGAGGAGTGCCTTGGCCAAGTCCCCCTCGGCCATCTCCCCGGCTCTACCGGGACCTTCCCTAGGAGTGGAGACTGGGTCTTTGGCAGTTCCCCTGTCCGTACCCAGCGGAGCCCCGAGGCCTGAGGCTACCCCCAGTGGGGTTCCTCCTCCTGAGGGTTCTTCGAACTGTCTTCAGAGGAACCCCAAGGAAGAGATCGCAAGAGGAAGCACGTGGACTTCCGAGTCTATTACATCGACACTGATATGGATGATGCGGAGGGGTCCCCTAAGTCGCCCTCGGATGATGTCTCTTTGCAGACATCTTAGAGATCCTCAAACAACGAGGCGGTTGGATGTCCAAACCCCCTCTGCGGACGAATCAGTGCTCCTCAAGGCTTTGGGGCTCAGCCCTCCGCCTCCTGGGTGTCTCCGCCTTCGACGAGCTTCTGATTTAGTTTGTCAAGGGCGTGGGAACACCGGATACCGTGGAACCAGTCCCTTCTCGTCCAAACAAATTCTTATCTGCTCCCCGAGAAGGAGTTCCTTACTAAAGGCGTGGCTGTAGATGCCATGGTGGTGGCATCTGCTACACAACAGGACGTGGCAGAGGCTTCAACGCCCATCCATCCTCCTAATAAGGAGTCTAGGAGTATGGATAGGTACGGAAGCGCACCCTGACTTCAGCGGCCTTTACCTTAAGGTCTCTGAATTATTTGGCACATTTTACCAGGCTTCAGAGAGATCTGGTCAAGGAGTTGTCAGACTCCTCTCGGTAACCTACCTGAGCAGCTAGCCCAGTCCGTTAGCTCTCAGTTGGCTATCCTTACGCCAATTGCTAACTCATCCATGAGATCATTTCCTATGCGTCAAGGGGCGGTAGAGCGGCAGGCACAGGCGTGGCTCACGAGACAAGCCTGGCTCCGCTTGTGTCAGTTTGCGGAGGCCTTCAAGTCTTCCTTCGCCGACGCCTCCCTTTGATGGGTCCTCATTGTTTGGACCCAAGGTGAAAGACACCCTTACCCGCTGTGAGCAAGAGGGAAAACGTTATCTGCCGTAGGGGCCTGTTATTCCACTCCCTTCGGCCTTACCCAAGGCCAAAGGAGGGGAAAATGTGGTTCAAAATCTCGCAAGTTTTTCTCCCAACAGCAGGAAGATTCCCCGTCCAGAGGCAGAGGGCGGGAAATTTTTCAGGGAGACGCCGTCCCAGAGGCGGCAGAGGGCCCCGCAATTCTGGAGACCGCGAGTCCTTTCGTGGCTCTTCCGCCTCCCACACGACATGAGGGATTGCCCGGCTGTGCTGCTCCGGAGCCAGTCGGGTCTCGCTTTGCCAAGCACCTAAAAGCCTGGGAGTCAATCACCAGGACAGATGGGTGCTTCGGATAATTGCCGGAGGTTACACCATCCCATTCAAATACTTCGCGCCCTCCGCCCAAGATAATCCAGGCCCCACGACCCAGTCAAAGGGAAATAGCAGCCGGAGAATCTTCAAAGCTGCTAGGAAAAGGAGTCATCCAACCGTCCCCACAGACCAAATCGGATCAGGAAATTACTCCAGGTTCTTTTAGTGCCAAAGACAGGGGACCTGAGACCAATATTGATCTCAGCAGACTGAACCTATCCGTCACGAAACCAAATTCGAATGGTCACGTTGCAATCCATTCTCCCGTTGTTGGAGAAGGATGTTTGATGTGCTCCATAGACCTCAAGGACGCCTATTATCACATACCGATACATCAGGCGCCCAGAAGGTATCTGCGCTCAGCCTGGGAGCCAGTCATTACCAATTTTGTGCTCTGCCCTTTGGTCTCACCACAGCCCCCAGGGTGTTCACCAAGTGTTTGGCAGTAGTGACGGCTCACCTGAGGAGTCTTGGATTCCAAGTGTTTCCCTATCTCGACGACTGGCTCCTGGCTGCCACCTCCAGGCATCTACTTATGGACAACCTCAAAGCCACCATCTCCTGGGTGTTTCCCTAGGGATTACATTCAATTGGTCAAAGTCTGTCTTGCTGCCCTCTCAGCATAAAGTTTATAGGAGCAGAGATAGACTCAAGATTGATGCGCCTTTCTTCCTGCCGAAAGGATCCGAACTTTACAGGGCCAAGTTCAAGCTCTGATCTCGAGATCCAAAGCCCCAGCCAGGATGGTCCTACAGGTTCTAGGCTCAATGTCTGCCACGGTACTTTTAGTTCCTCTAGCAAGGTTACACATGAGGATTCTTCAGTGGCTCTTGTCAACTCAATGGTCCTTTCAAGACCTTCCCTCAATCATCACATCATGATTACGGAAATATGCAAAAGGGACCTTCGCTGGTGGCTTCAGACATCCAACTTGGATCAGGAAAACCCTTTGTTCTCCCTCCAGTGGTTACCCTGACGACAGATGCCTCCCAGATAGGTGGGGGGCATTGTCTGGGCAGGCTAGTTCAGGGCTCCTGGCTTCCGGATCGGCTCTTCTCCACATCAACGTGCTGGAGATGAGGGCTGTACTTCTATCCCTACAGGCCTTACACAAGTTTCTCCTCAGGGCATCATCGCCATCCACACAGACAACATGTCGGTGGTTTGGTATCTGAACAAACAAGGAGGGACCAGATCGTATCCCTTTGCAGAGAGGCCATGAGAGTGTGGGAATGGGCTGTAGCTACCAACCGCTTCTTGGTAGCGACCCACATCCCGAAAGTCAAATGTATTGGCGGACAAATTAAGCAGGTCAATTCTCTCTCCTCACGAATGGTCTCTAAACCGCACAGTAGCAGCCCAGGTTTTCAAGAGATGGGGGACGCCGTGCTGCACCTATTTGCGACTCCACAAAACACCCAGTGCCAAAGGTTCTTCTCCTTGATTCCACATCAGGAAGTACCAGCCATGGATGCTCTAGCACAACCTTGGCCAACAGGGTTACTTTATGCTTTTCCTCCAATTCCACTCCTTCCCAAAGTTATTCAAAAGCTTCTCAGCTAGGGTCTTCAATGATTCTGATTGCCCCATACTGGCCTCGTCAGATATGGTTTCCTTACCTGAAAAGCATGCAGTGGACGCATCCGTGGACCTTAGACCTGATCCCGGATTTGCTAATCCATCAGTCGGGACATTGGCATCAGTCCCTTCAATCTCTGAAATTGACAGCTTGGCTCCTCCGCTTCCAACCTTAGTTAGAAGTCACTCACTAGACCCGGAAGTTGTTCACATTTTATCTTCGCCCACAAACCCACCACTAACAAATTGTACCTCAGTAAGTGGAAGAGGTTTGCTATCTGGGCTCAACTCAAGGGCTTAGACCCTATCACTGCTCCTGTCCCAGAGGTTTTGAAATTCTTAACATCCCTATTTAATCAGGGATCTTCTGTCTCAACTATTAAAGTTCAACTAGCTGCTATCTCTAAATTCCATGAATCCACGGATCCTCCTTTGATGAGCAGCAGACTATGCAAAACATTCATTAAAGGTGCGAGTCTGTTAAGACCACCAGTTTTTCATCCTGCACCTCCGTGATCTTGATTTGGTGCAGCATTAACATCTCCCCTTTTGAACCGGCTGCTACATGAATTAAAATATCTGTCATGGAAAACGGCATTCTTAGTGGCTATTACTTCGCAACAAGAGTCTCAGAGCTTCAAGCCCTGTCTATTAAACCACCGTATTTGATTTTCCACAAAGATAGAGTATCACTTAGGCCTAATCCATCCTTTGTCCCAAAGGTCTGCTCTAGTTTCTGTCTTCAACAATCTCTAGAACTACCAGTTTTCTTTCCAAAATTCTCTAATGAAGCAGAATACACTCTCCATAAATTGGATGTTCACAGGCAATTACGCTTCTATTTAGACAGGACTCAGCAACTTCGTAAGTCAGACCAGTTGTTTGTGTCCTTCTCAGATAATAAATTGGGCCAAACTATCACAAAAGCTACAATCTCAAAATGGATCAGAGATTGCATAGCTCAGGCCTATTCTTCTTCGAATAAGCAACTTGCATCATCTATCAAAGCTCATTCTACCAGGGCTATGGCTACTTCTATAGCTTTTCATTCCAAGCTCGCTATTTCGAAATTTGTGCTGCGGCTACTTGGTCCAACCCGACACTTTCATTTCCCACTACAAATTGGATGTGGTATCTAAAGGACGAGCTTCATTTGGTTCCACGGTACTCAGGAGTGTTTTCCAGTGAGCCACCCAGGATTCAGGTGCTAGGGACGCTGTCCCATCATTCAGAATGTAGGCGAGATAGATCACATAACATCTTTTAGTTATGTACTCACCATAACTTCAGATGTTTGGGATCCATCTCGCCTACATTCCTGATACCCACCCTCCTTCCCCCTGCCTTGCAGATCAGAAGAGATTGAACGGTTTTGAGTTCCACTGTTTTTATCTTGTTTCATCTGATGATGTTATATAAGCAGGGTATGCATGTGTGCATGTATGCGGACAAACTAGATCTGGGGGACTGGTAGTGGTGCATCCTGGGATATGGTAAGCTCAGCCAGTAAGAGACTTCGCTCTTTGGCATAAGCGTGCCGAGTCGGAGCCGAGGGATCGGCTCCGAACCCATCATTCAGAATGTAGGCGAGATGGATCCCAAACATCTGAAGTTATGGTGAGTACATAACTAAAAGTTTTCACCTGTGCGTCTGTGATTTTTGGGACACTACACTTTTCCGGTATTGTTGTGGGTCCTTTTGGAGGTGCGACGGAGGTGATATAGGTTCAGTATATTTTGTGCTATTTTGTACTAGTTCAGTGAATATCTG
Organism: Protopterus annectens; assembly: GCF_019279795.1. Lineage (NCBI taxonomy): Eukaryota > Metazoa > Chordata > Ceratodontiformes > Protopteridae > Protopterus > Protopterus annectens. The sequence continues at coordinate 70,310,798 of NC_056729.1, forward strand.
CGAGTTGCCACATAGATTCTTAACATAGCTAAAGAAGGCTTTGTGGTTATCTTTTGAATCCTTGGCTATTTTTTCTTTCAAAGTTAGCCTTGGATGATTTCATGAGGGACCTTAATTTCTTACTTATACTGATCAGGGATGTCTTTCCTTCTTGGGATTTGCTTTTTTTCTGAACTAGTTTCCTCCTTCTATTGTATAGCCTGTTTATTGCAGGGGTCCACCAAACTGGTTTCCTTCTCTTAGAGGAGTGAGTCTTGGTTTTACTAGGGATGGCACGATCCATGCATCCTTGTAGGTGCTCATAGAGTACATTTGTGAAGGTTACTGCATCTTGGGCAGCGATATCCTTTAGCGTGGGGGCTGTGAAACATACCACCTCTGTCTTAAGTAAGGTGAAGTTTGCTTTAGAAAATTTTTTTACTGTGGTTTCCTTAGTTGGGGTTGGTGGTGGGGTGTGGACATCCAAAATGATTTATGGCCTGATCTAACCAGTGACAGGTTGACCTCCAGTGTGGAACACCTGTCACCCATGTTGGTGATGACCAGGTCCACTATATTTTCACCTCTGGTAGGGGAGTTTATCAGCTGATCCAGGGCTTTTGAGTTAATGAATTCCAGGAAGTGCTGGGCCTGGGAATTTGTACTCGAGTAGTTTTCCCAGTGAATGGTAGGTAATTGAAATCGCCCAATATCAAGGTGTTCGGTAGGACCTTCATGTTTTCCAGTGTCTCCAGAAAGGAGGAGTGGTGGTCCTGGGCCATGGAGGGTGATCTGTAGCAGGCCACAACTTGCATTGCAGATTTGCCCGATGTTAGTTGCACATGGATGATCTCAGAGGTATCATGCTGTGCCACCAACCTGGAGGTGTAGATATCCTTGATGAATATGGATACACCCCACCTTTTGTGTTTAGGTCTGTGTTCTGTGGCCGAAACATGTGGTATGAGTTGTAGCCCAGTAGTGCTGGGGTGCTCTCTGGAGCCTTGAACCAGGTTTCAGTTACTGCACAGATGTCAACGTTCTCCATACTGAGGAGTGCTTTGAGCGTGTGCATTTTGAGATTTAGCATTTGTAAGTCCCTTTTTTGCACCATGTTCTGTGTGCAGAATATAAATGTGACGTACGGCACAACCAAGGTCTGTTTTAAACTTATTGTACATGGCCAAGCGATGGTCTGTCTGTATACTGCACCAGAGAAGAGAAGGACATCAACTATTATGGTAAGATTTTACACAACTGTACATTCTGTCACTTTGCTCTGTCATAACTACCTTGCATACCTCTCAACTGTCCAGATTTTACCTGAATGTCCACATTTTTGTCTCATATTTATGGTCTATTCCCCATAACATTTTGATTTTCTGGGAAATCACTGAGGATTGAAGTTACTAAATAATGACACACATTTGAGTTTCAGACTTCATATCCTTCAGAAAATGCCCAGTAAGAAGTGTTGTTATTCTAGCAACTTTCTAAGTTTATAAGAGCAGTATTTAAAATTTGTCTTTATTTTGGGGCATTTGTTCCTTATTATTTTAGGCTTTGTTTAGATTTTTGTGTTAAGAGATTGAGAAGTATGCTCTTATGTGATTAAGTTGGAACAGAAACAGTTTAAAAGTTACAATGTAGGACTAATCATTGTCAGACCAGGAATCAGACACTCGTTAGGTACTGCAAACTGTTACAATGATGGCAAAAGCTGTACAGTGTCATTTCAGTTATTTGTTTATGTCTTAATAACAGTGGAATTAGAAACAAATTAATTCAAATATAAGCTTAAAAGAAAAACAAGTGCTGAAAACATAATACAATCCAGTAACTGACTAAGATGTAGCATGTACACTAGGAAGTTTGTTTGGCTAGTAGCTGGAAATCAGCAAAAATAAAATATGAAGTGAAAGGAAAAGATGCATGTATAGTAAATTTTAAACTTTGCATCAGTCATGCTTCTAGAGATGTAGAAGCAGCCCGCTCACAAAAATGGTGCATTTGTCTATTAGTATTCAGAAATGAGCACATATCAAACAAGAAGCTGAAAAAAGAAGAGCGTGACTACTAATGCTCCAACCTTCTGTCACACACTTGCTTTCTATGGAATTATTAGCAGGTCAGAAAGTTACTGCACCAGGCTAGTATTCAAAAATCAGAACACAGTAAAACATGAAATGAAAGAAAGAGTAACATGGTTTCCACTATTGTTTGCCTCACTCAGATGCTTTCTATTGGTAGAAGCCATGTCATAAAATTGTTGTAGATGGCCAGGATTCACAGTCACCACAGAATAAAATATGAAATGAAAGAAGCAAAAAACTCTTACTAATGTTTTAAAAACCTTGCATTACTGATGTGCTTTGTAGAGAAGAAGCAGCAGCAGTCAAGCCGTAAAAAGCCTGAAAGGCTGCTTTTCTGAATGTGTGAAATGGACAGATTAAAGTAATGAATGGCTCACAGGGAAAGCTGTTGTCAATACAACTGCAATTTCAGATGGAATTTTGCTGTCACCTTTGAAACTTCCGGCAGAGACTCTTCCCCCTCAGCCAAAGGTGAGCACGCTCAGAAAGGCAAACCTGAAATGTAAACAAAGGCTGAATCAAAACAAAAAAATCCCTGGGATTGTCCCTTTAAGGCCTAGAACATGAATAATAATAATAGTATAAAAATATTTTGTGCTGATTACATTTCTTTAATAACCCCTATAGTTCTAGAGATTTGAACATTTGTTTAAAATTTGAGGACATCATTTGATTGTATCAAAAAACTTAGGCTCTGGCCATTGGAAGTTACAGTGCAAATTTCCAGACCTCATTTGGAGGGAATGAGTTAAGCTTGCTCATCAAGCAGACATAAGAAAGGTGTATTACATGGAAAACTGTTCTTATTGCTCTGTCTTCTACGAGGAGAATCCAAGTTGCAAGCTCTCATAGTGGGTGAACCTATTTGATCTTCCATAGATATAGGTTCTCATAAAGAACAAAGCCCTCATTCATGTCAAAGGTTGTTTTGGAGTTTACTTTGAATTTTGCTATCAGTCATTAAGTCCTTCAGAAAAGTTGATCAGGTATTTATTTGTTTTGTTGGGACAAAAGAAAAAGGACAACCCATGTCAAAACAAACAATTTCCAGATGGTTGTCCTCGGCTATTGCCTTTTGTTATTCCCACCGTGATAAGCCAGTTCCATGTAGTATAAAGCCTCATTCTACTAGTGCCATGTCTTCTATGGCATATTGAAAGGGGGTGGACTCCAGAAATATCATAGAGACAGCTAGATGATCCTGTGTGCATACTTTTACAAGGCATTATAAACCAGATTCCTTTTCAAGATCCTGGGCAGGCTTTCCTAGGACCATTCTCCAGGGGCTTCTTAATCCAAATCCTTCCTCGTCCATCCTCCCCACAGGTTGGATAAGCATTGGTAATCAATCCATATAGCCTAAAGGCTGCTACACCAGTGTGAATGATAAACATAGTACAGTTGTATAAGTTGCATTTAGCAATAGCAGTTGATGTTTGAATTCCTCACGGCTGCAGTAGCTGCTCCCACTCTTCATCCCCCTGTTTTCGTATATAGTTATTTATTAGGATATACATTTTATTTCATGTTTTACTGGTTCAGGATGAGTACTCTCTTTAAATTTTGGGCAGAAAAGTCCTGAAGAATCTTCACTCTGACTACTGATTTTTCCTACCACAAGGCTGCCCAAGCAGCAGTCAGAGAGCAAGTTTGGGAGAGAGCCAGAGCTTCTGGAAGCTGGCCGGTTGTCATGTTCTGGTCAGGACACAACCCATATAGTCTAAAGGCTACTGCATCAGGGAGGAATTTGAACATCTGGTGTTATGGATAATTGTAATTTACACAACTATATATTCTTTCCCCAGTCCAAATTTTCAAAGCAATTACTCTTCCAGGCCAGGCCATTTCTGTCCTAGAAAATCTGTACAGTAAAAGAGCAAAAAATCTGAATAAATAGCAAGACAAGCCTAAAACAGATTTCAGTGGAACAAAAAGGCCCTTCCAGGACAAACCTTCCAGCTTCTGACTACAGCCCCTCTCCCTCTACATGTCTTCTAAATGAACTTTCTGTCAGTCGTTCCCCTCAGAAAAAGATCAGAACAGCCATCTGGGTTTTAAGAATAATTCAGGAAGGGAACACTATACAATTGAAATCTTCCTTTTCAATATTAATTTCTTAAGTTCCACAAAGCCAGCTGCACTTAGTACTTCCAGTTTTATCAGAACCTTTGCTCCGTGAAGTAATAGAATCAATTTCACTAACTTAGAGAGGAAAAGCATTTCTATTCCATTTTTATCCTGGTCCCAGGGAAGGTACTCGGAGACCTATTCTGGTTCTGCCAGTAGTGAACACTGTCTTAAACATTCCAAAATTAAAAATGCTGACTCTAAAGAGCCCTTTTCCCCTATTTTTCCAAAATGCCTTTTTGACTACCATGTACCTCAGGAATTCTTGTTTTCATATTTCAGTCCATCCTCTTCACAGGGAATTTCTAAGATTTTCTGCCTTTGGGTTGCACTTTCAGTCTGCTGCTTTGTCTTTTGGGTTTTCTACTGCTCTAATATATTTAGAAAGTGCATAACCCCAATATTAACATTCTGCACTCTGCAGGCTTCAGGATAATCACATTCACCATTGTCTAGACAATTTTCTAATTCAAGCCATTTCTCACCATAAAATTCTTCAGGACTTACAGTTCACAATTAATTTCTTTCAGACTCTGGGATTCACTTTGAACTTTAAGTCTAACTTTTTTCCTTCCCATTCTCAGGTGTACCTAGATTGGCACCTTGAATCTTCTCCGATGATGGCTTTTCTTCCTTCAAACAAGATTTTATTCTTAACAGGCTATTTTCAATCCCTAACAAACCTATCTTTGACCTCTGCAAGAGAGCTCTAGCGTGAGTGCCCTGGGGTATATGGTATCCATCTTTGAAATTATGCCATTTGCCAAAGTACACACAAGGAAAATTTAGTGGTACCTAAAGTCCATATGGATTCACCACTGTCATTCTCTGCCCTTCACAATTCCTGTCTTGCCAGTCACAAAGAAAGAGCTACACTGTTGTATCTAACAGACCTGAATTTGGGAGTCCCACTTCAATTTCCATGTCCACTTCAGAGATTCTCAACAGATACATCAAGCAGAGCCTGGGAGGCTTTCACAAAGGGTTTCTTTCAAAATGCAGGAAATTTGGTAAACAAGGACAAAAAAATAGCATATAAACATAGAAGAGATGACAGCATTGATTCTGGCTTTCCAATCCTTTCATCACCTTTGATCCCCAGGAGCAATCCAGTTCTGTGGTATATCAACAGATTGGGGTGCAAAGTCTTACCCTCTGTAGTTACTTGAATTGATGAGTTGGGGAATTGCTATTCATGACAGTGTCTTTCTCCAAGCAGTATACATTCCAGTAGAAATGAACAGCTTGGCAGGTCACCTGAACAGATCAAGTGCAGCCCTCTCACAAATGGATGTTGAACAAGGAGGCCTTCCTTCAGGTTGTCCATCATAGCATTGTAGGAAGTTACTAGGCTAATGGCCCTAAGGCCCTTACAAGCCTAGCCAAGTTCTTACCCTCTTTTCCATGATCAGCATCTATTGCCCCTGTCCAAGAGGGACACAGGTGGAACCCCTGGGGTGAATTTAAGGTAACCCATTCAATCATCCAGATTGAGTTTGAAGAAAGACAGTGAGGTACTCTGTTTGACATGAAGTGTGAGTCTGTTCCAAAAGTGTAGTAATCTCTGGGAGACAAATCTGTCCCTGTAACAGGTTTTATTAATGTCACATACCAGGTTAAGGTCTTTAGAGTGAGTAACCCATGTACCTTTTGACTTATGGATATGCAGCATTTCCAGTAATGCAGGGTCAGAGATTGCCTTGTATGTAAAGCAGAGATCACCTCTGAGTGGTCTTTATGAAACAGTATAAAGTGACAGTGATTTCAGACGATCCCCATAGGACAGATGCTGAAGATCTTTTCCTTGTGTGGAACCTTTGTGGTTTCTCCAGTTGCTGCAGGTACTTAGAAAGATACATACCAAAAAGGGCATTGTACTCAATTATTGGCCTGATGAGGGAAGAGTATAGGGAGGTTATAATGAGTGCCTCAGCCACAGAAGGGTGTTTCTGCTGTGGCCAAAACTGGTTCCTCAGACCACTCATCTTCTTCCCTGGTTCTCACTGGTCTTGTCCCTACAGTCAATATGGACATGGGGTTAGACATGCCCTTTGTTGCTGCTGGAATGCCCTTGTCAGGCAATGGAGAGCCACTCTTGTCAGTGCTGGAAGAAGGGGCAGAGAATGCCACTCTGCCTAACCATAAGGCTTTGCCCACCCTTTTGGGGGTTTTGGAAGTGATATACTTCTTCAGAAATTCCTTTAAAAAAAGAAACAAAAAACTTAGACATGTGTCTTCTTCCGTCTCATTTTCTCTGAATAGGAGTGATTTATTGGGCCTTAGCTCATGGTTTAGTTCAGACAGTTGACCCTTCCTATATGGCTTTTTCACATAAAAGATAAAAGAGATTCTTCATTTTCTGAAGAAATGCAACAGACTGAACCTCAAAATGAGTGTGAAGGGAGATATTTTTGTCCTCGCAGATTTCTGATTCAGATTCTGAGGAGATTGTGGCTTTAGACAGTCACTTTGAAGGAGTCTCTTTCTGTGAAATTATTTCCAGAATTAATCAGTTGCTTAGGTGAGACTGGGATACTTCTCAGTCCTTTAGAAAGTATTATGCTTTGTTACAGCTAGAATGTCCATGCTCCTTTGTTCCTTCTGCTTTGGAGGATGTTTTTGTCATAACTTGTATCTTGCCTGACAGCCAGTCTATTGACCCCAAGAATGCAGATAGACCATATAAAGTTTCTCAGGCCTTTGAGTTTTTATACACTCTTCTCACATCAGAATCAGCTAAATCACTAAATTTCCTTTAGTGATTCCAGTGTTGTTTAACATTTGCTTGATATTAATCCTTATTCTTCTAACAAGGACCGGAAGGCTTCTTTCTAAATGATTTCGGGAAAAAGTGTATTCTTCTGCAACACTTCATTTTAGTAATTACATCTGTCAAGCTAATATATTGAGGATTATGCTTGCCTCTTGTGAAAATATGAGAAATGTTGCCATCTGTTTCCTCTTTTGAGGATAAATTTGTTTTGTCTAACTTGGTTGCTTCTTCTGATGCCTTTTCTAGGGCTGCTGCCACTGGAGTTGTCATGAGGAGGTTTGCACGACTGTTAGCTAAACCTCCCAGATTATGTCAAAATAAAATTTTTGTGTCCTCCCTAATTTTGCTCCATTTGCTACAGAGGTCCTTATTAAGTGTGATGAGAGAGATATATTGATTAATGGGTTCTCTCAGTTTTTCAGCATTCCTTCTTCAAGTTGGCCAATGGATTTAATGCTGCCTCTACTACCTCCTTTTAAAAGCAGTTTAAACTGGCTCAGCAAGATGCTGAAAAGGAAGCATTTTCTAATAAGTACATATGGCTATTTATAAGACTCTCCCCCCAGCAAACTGTAAATTGATTAAGGTTATCTTTTGCAATGGGAGTGTCACAACACCTTTTTTTCGAGGGATTCTACCTCTCTTGCCAGACTTAACTCTTTCCTCCTGTCTTGGAGCATTGGCTGTCTCAGGGGGTGTTAAAAACTCTGTTTAGTCATCTTTTATGAAAAGGGTTTTATTTAAAAATGCCTTTATTTCCAAGTCCTAAATGTTATCTTTTCTTAGTTTGTTAACCCCTATTCCCTATTTTCCATTTGAGGTTTCTGGTAACTTTAGATTAAAAGATGCATATAATCACTTTTCTAGATCCACATTTCAGAAATGTCTAGACATTTTCTGTGTCTGGATCACATTAGCAGTTTCTCTGCATTATCCTTTGGACTATCCACTGTTATAAAGGTATTTACAAAATGTCTATTTCCTATGTTAGCCTTATTTAGGCAATTTGCCTTTCATTGCAGAGTATTTTTCATGGTCTCAGGAATCTCTCACTTGGGTAATGAATCGCATACACAGAATGGAATTCCAGGAGAATATACAAATATCATGTCTGACATTATTTCTTACAGTATTGTTTTCCTGGAGTGTTTCTGGGACAACTGATTTCAGAAAGCTTTTCTTCCACAGGAGAAAGTAGATTTGTATCTAGATCCATTTCTGTGTTTTTCCATTTCGACTACTGTCTCATTTAGGGAATTCCTCAGGATTCTGTGTCTCATGGCAATTTTGATTCTCATGATACCTTTTGCAGCACTCCACATGATAAAAATCCAAGGATACCATTAATTTGTACGGTCCCAACATCTATATCACCTGACTTTTCAATTTCCAGTTTTTGGAGTTAGTCAATAGGGGGATGTTTTTTGAAGACTCTGTATTTTTCAAAATTCAGGTGCTCCATTCTCCCTCCCAGCTCCAGCACATTTGGTCACTATAGACACCTCATACTTTGCGGAGCATTTTATATGGATATAAAAGTGCAAGGTCTTAGAACTGAAAAGACAGACCAAATCACATAATATGAAAGAGATAATGATACTTAATAAATGTCCTCAACTCTCTCATTCCTTTTTGGCCACTGGGACCTTTTACAAGTATTTACATACTACACTTGGTGCATATAAACAGACAAGGTGGAAACCAGATCTTATCCTGTGTGAAGCCTAGCCATGATAGCCTGGGATAGAGCTTTTCAACACCATCTCATTCTGCAGACATCTTACATACTTTCAGAGCAAAATTGTGTGGCAGTCAAGATGAGCAGGACTAGGCAAATCCTCACTAAGGCAGTTTGTTTCAAGGTGTCTTCCATTATTTGTTCCTTATGTTGAGAAAACCTCAAACACATCTTTTTGCCTCTGCTTTTAGCTGTCACTTGACAAAGTTTTGCTACAGCTCCCCGCCCCTGAAGACTTGGATGACTGATGATTTCTCAGGTCCTGTCCAAACACTGAAGTAATAGGACTGGTGCCTTTGTTGCCCTCTAATGATGACAACAAACTCCACTTGCCTTGAGCTTCTCTCTAAGTCCCTGTTCCTGCTGTCTTCTCCAGATCGTGTTGCCACTGTTTAGACATCGATGTTTCCTTCTCAACTTGAGCATCTTATAGAGAATTTTCGTAGCTTATTGGGCAGCTAGGTGTTAATTTTAAATTGCCTCATATTTTAGCAGTTGTTAACACACAGGTGTGGTTGAATTGCTTGTACAGTACTTTATTGCCATAGTTTGTCTTCCTTTTTTTTTCTTATATCTTGTATGACAGCCTCCTACCCCAGCCATTCATTTTTGGGTCAGTGGTCCACTTGCCTTCTGTTTATGGGTTTTTCCTTTCCTTATGGTTTAGTGCTGTGGTTTAGGCAAGTTTATTACAGTGTTTTTTGTGCAGTTTTGCTACCAAAACAGATAAAGAAGGGGGAGGGGTAAAAAAATGCAAGTCCTGTGGCCATAAGATACTACCATATGGCCAATATGAATCTTATTTAGTGTGCTTAGAGGTGTCGCACGTATATAATGACTGCCCCATTTGTAAGAATTTTAGTACCAGAACTCTGGCTGAATGAAGGAATAAATTAGTGGTTGAAGGCCTTCTGCCTCTGGACTCGGCACTGATCACACCCTTCTCGGCACCAACACCCAAAAAGGATAAGGAAATGTGAAAGGCTGAAGATCAGACAATTTTAGAGAAGCTACCTCCTGCCAAGACATCCAAAGTTTCTTTTTCAGCAATCACTAATGAACTGGATAGTGTGGTTACCCCTACCAAACTCTCTTCACCTGCAAGACAAATGTCTTAGGGTCTTATGGATCCCCCACGTCCAGAAGACATTCATGCAATTTTTCTACAAAGAGCTTTTTTCTGTTGGCATCTTCAAGGTCACCCTCTGTAACCTCCATTACATCTCACAGATCTCACCGCAGCCTGACACAACTCTGTTAAAACTACATGATGTCAGTCTTTGTTATGGTTCAACCTCGTTATAGCATTGTCTCAGCCCCAACAGATTCTACCATGGGTTAAGGCATTCTACAGCCCATCCCACCTTTTATTCTTCTTCTAAGCCCAGGTTCAGGATTGGTAATACAGGTATTGGCACCATCTGGCATTCTGGGCCAATCAGTGCAGTTAGACTCATTTTCTCCATCTATGGTTTCTGCATTGGTAGCTTCATTGTGCACTCTAGTGTTGACTGTTACTAGGGCCTAGGAGAGTGGCTTTGAGCCTTTTGCTTAGAGTGTGTCAGCACCATTGGCTTTGATGCCATTCTCTCTCTGGAAATGGTCAGTGTTTGACCCCTTGGGTCCAAAAATCCCCGATCCTGGTTTGGCATTAACCTTGTCAGTACCAAGGTCTTCTGTCCTGTAAATATCTTTGTAAAGAAAGGAGCTTCTCCTAGTTATTTCATGCCAGTTTTGTCTGAAGAGCCAATTCCACCCTTGGATACCTTTGGAGTTGACACCTTAAGCCAACCATCATTGAGATTCCCTCAGGGCCAGAGTAGCTTTAGGCCAGATTGATGAGATTCAAAGGTCACAGTTCCCATGGGAATTTGGATGAGGGCTTCCACTACATCCTTCTAAGAAAAAGGATGTGCAAAAGGAATCCTCTTCACTCTTCCAATCTGGATGAAGGGGAGGGTTTCTTGAAATCCTCTCTTGAGAATCTGTTCTTTTTCAATTTCCCCAAGACCTTTGAGTTTCTAATACAACAACGAGAATGGAACCCATTCCTATGTCAAAGTATGATTAAAGTTCATGAAATTAGTATTGTTTCACTGTTTGATGTTAGCCAAAAGTGGTCGTTGCAGCACCCGCAATGTGTTCAGAATCCTCCTGCAATTCATAATGAGTTACATGCATTGGTAACATATCTAAATATGCCTATAAATTCTTGTTTATGAAACCCATTGCTCCTACTACTATCGGAACTGTCTGGGTATCCTTCTTCCACATTGCCCTTGTTTCTTCCTGCAAATCCTGGTATTTTTATGACTTTGTGTCTCTTTGTACATAAGACACTATAATCACTGGGTGTAGCAATTTCAATAATTAATGCTACTTCTTTTTCCCTTTCCTGGACTACTATATCTGGTTTTCCTGCATCTATTTTTTGAATTGCTGGTAATGAGTGATCCCATAAATAATAAACTGCATTATTGTCGGTAATGCTTTGTGGCTTATGTGTCCAATGCTTCTCAGCTACTGTACTTCAGTATTATGTTTGTACAATCCCCAATGTAATAGTCTTGCCACATTTTTATTCCTTTCAGTATACAGGCCTTCTGCCATAAGTGTATCACATCCAGCAAGAAGATGTGAGACTGCCAAGTCTGTTTTACAAAACCTGTATTTGTCTATTTCTCTGTCATGTTCAATGGACTTTGTAAACTGTGTACCACTATTCCAGGCCGCCAATATTAACCTTTTGTCTTATTGTTTAAATTCATCTTTCCTTAACCATTCCTGCATTAGATTATGATCAACATGAGGTTGTTCAAGGAGTTTTCTGTATTTGCAACTATATTTATGCATTTTCCACATTGTTTGCCTTCTCATCTGATCCTTCATCTTATATTATTTCTTTTTTTTTTTTTGGCACATTCAGTTGCTGGCTGATTTTTATATACTTCTGGTTTGATTTCCATTCCCACTTGACACCAATATGCTTCTGCTAAACTAAGCAAGGAAGTCATCTTAGACTTGTTCTGCTCATGTTTTAAAATTTTCCCTATGTTAGGATCATGTGAGATCAGCATATATGTATGCAGTCCTACGATTGCTGATCTGTACATGTAATCAATTTCGAAGAGGCCCATACCTCCTTCAGAATGGGGAATATATAATATTGGTATACACTGATTTTTATAAATCATTTGATAAGCCTGAAGCATTTTTCTTGTTTTCCTGTCCATCTGATCCAATACCTTTTTGGGCCAATCACCCCAAAACTGTAAGTTAGAACAGGAAGAGCATATTGGTTTATAGCTTGGACTTGGTTCCTAGATGTCAGAGCCATTTTCATTATTAATTTAAGTCTTCTAAAAGATTCCTTACTAAATCTTATTCTCATTTGTTCATGTTTTATTGCTGATCCTTCATCGATTCCCAAATGTTTATACAATCCTTCTTTTTCAAGTTCTTTTATATCGCATTCCTGTTCCAGTCTGATATTTTCTTGGTGCTGCAGCTTTCCTGCTTTAAAGGTCGCTTTTCCACTTTTTTCAAGACCAAAGGACATTCTTATATCATCAGAGACATGTTGACCACTTGCACTTATGCTTTCAATTCCTCATGTGACAAACTATACAGTTTTAAATCATCCAAAAAAAGAAGATGAGAAGTCTTTACATGTTGTTGTTTTTTGGGAGCCAAGAGGATCTGTTCTTTAGTAAGATACTAGAAATGATGAGGCAGAGAGGATCCTGGACCATTAACCCCACCTCCCCTGAGGAACACATTTTTCAAGTGGCCTGTAACTCCTTTCTCTGAGTTGAATGACTAATGCCTCCCCTGTATAAACTTGTGTGGACATGGTCTTTGCTATGGTTTAGAAGTAGATCTTCTTCTTCCTTCGGCTTTTCCCAGTTAGGGGTCACCACAGCGGATCACCTGTCCGCTCATGATTGGCAGTGGAGTTTTACAGTGTCGAGTTGCCAGCCCGGTGCCCAACCTTCCACAGAAAGCACACACACACGCAATCACACCTAGGGCCAATTTAGAGTGTCCAATCCACCTGCAGCATGTCTTTGGGATGTGGGAGGAAACCGGAACACCCGGAGGAAACTGACGCGACCACAGGGAGGACATGCAGACTCTGCACAGAAGGCACCCCAGCTGAAGATCAAACCGGAAAGCCTCTTGCTGTGAGGTGACAATGCTAACCACTGCACCACCATGGCCGCCCATGGTTTAGAAATAGATAGATGTGGCAAAACCCATCCCTAGAAAACAAGCCAGGATGATCAGTACTCCCAAAGCCAGGCCCTGTTGAAGCAAGGAGCCTCTTGTTGATTCCATGTAATGTGGCTGTGACTATGAAGAAGGATGTCCCAGAAGGTGCCCAGGCCATCCCTCATCTTAACAAGGAGTCCAGAATGGTGGATAGGCTGAAGAAGTGTATATATGCATCCAGTACTTTTACAATTAGAGCCCTAAACTACATGAAGCACATGATCTGCTTATTAAAAGGAGACTGAAATTCAGGGAAAAAAAACTGTCAGCTAGGGAGCTCCAGTCCCAATCAGAGCACCAGATGGCTACTATGAGTACCTTTTATTTAATGCTGTGGATAGAGCAGCCAGAGCTGCAGGGTTAGGACTGACCATGAGGAGACAAGCCTGGTTGCAGCTTGCAAGTATTCCATACCAATTCAAAGCATCTTTTGCCACTGCTCCCTTTGACGGTAATTCATTGTTTGGGTAACAGGTAAAGACTAGGCTGTCAACATGCGAGCAAAAAGTCAAGATGCTTGCTGCTGTTGTAATCAATTTCTTTGACACATAAATGACCTTCTAGGGGAGTCAGAAAGGGGTATGGTTTCACTAATCCCAACAGCTCCAGCACAAATAGCAACAGGACAGAGATTCTTGGGGCAGAGGATGATCTACATTTGGATGCTGCCCTAGAAGGAGAAGTCACAGTAACCAGGTGGGTAGAGGCTCCTTTCAAGGCTTTCATCTCTATGACCCCTAAACCTTTGTCTAACTCTTCCTCTGTGGGTGCAGTCAGGGGGATGTCTCTCCTTAAACACTCTGATGTGGATGGTCATCATAACAGACTTCTGGGTAAGGAAAATCATATCTAGCGTCTATTTCCCTTTTGGATAAAACCCCCAATCCCATCTTCCCAACCCCACTGTTTCACTCATAGAAAGGTAAGCAGCATTCAAAGAGGCTCAGCATCTCCTTCAAAAGAGAGCAAAACAAGAGGTACAACTACATCAGAGAGGATCAAAATGTTACTCCCGATTCTTTTTATTTTCCAGAAAGACCAAGGACCTCAGGCTGCTCCTAGGTCTAAGTTGGCTCAATCGATTCATAAAGAAGGAGACTTTCAGGATGGTCACAGATTCCTAGATCTTCAAGATGCTGACCAGCATATAAAAATTCACTTCCAGGTAGGAGCCAGTCATTACCAGTTTTGGGCATTGCCTTTCAGTCTCACCACAGCCCCCCCCAGGCATTCAACAAATGCATGACCCTAGTCATGGTTCACATGTGACTCTTGAGTGTACATATCTTCCCATACCCAGATAATTGGGTCCTTGTAGCCCCATAAATGCTTCAATTTCTAATTGCAAGAAAACATTTGCTCCATATATGTCTGTCTTTAGGAATAACAGTAGACATAGACAAATCCCAACTAGAGCCCTCTCAAGATTTTGTTTTCATCACATGTTATCTGGATACCCTCAGGCAGTTGACATTTCTTCCTCAGGACAGTATATCATCATCTTTTTAGGACAGTGTAGTATCATCATTCTCAGAAATGACTTCTCTACTGCATCAAAATAAAACAAGGGCAGTTCATGCTCTACAGGTGTTAGGCCTCATGGCAGCATCGATCCAGACAATTCTTAGTGCCAAATTCAATATGAGGATCCTGCAGTGGACTTGGCTGGTTCAGTGGGACTAGTCATCCCTCCAGTTTCATCTCAAGGTCAAATTGTCTTGCACAGGCAAGTGAAGCTTAACATGATGGCTGAAATCAACTAACATCATAAGAGGATCACTTATTTCCAAACCCATACCATTTGCAATATTAACCAGCTATGTGTCTGCCCTCAATGGGGTGGTTATTGTGTAGGCAGAATAGTTCAAAGTTCTTGGACCATGGAAGAAGCCTCCCTGCAGATCAATGTACTCAACATAAGAGCTGTCCTCCTAGATTAGCAGCCATGTCTGGATGAGCTCCCTCCAGATGCAATCCCAATATGGGAGTTGTATTGTATTTAAATAAACATGGGGGAACCAGATCCTCTCATTTGTGCAGAGAAGCAATGAGGGTATGGGAATGGGCTCTGAACTGACAACACAACACTTTCTAATAGCAATGCACATACCTGGGCCTTCCAGCGTACTTTCATACCAGCTCAGAAGGCATATCCTGCTGCCCACAAGAGATCCCTGGATATCAAGGTGGTATGCAAGATATTCAAGAAGAGTGGGACACTGTACTGCAACTTTTTTGCTTCACCATTGAATAAAAAATGCCTCCAGTCCTTCAGCGTAGTTCCCTAGGAGGAACAATTACCTAAGGACAGTCTCTCCCATGATTAGTTTCCAGCGTTTGTTGTACTCCTGTTCTCCCCTGTTGCTTATCCTGAGACTACTACAAAAAGCCAAGGATTGCAAGGCTCATCTCATTCTTATAGCCCCTTTCTAGCCTTGCCAGACTTTATTTTCCCACTACGGCCTCACCTGAAGGAGAAGCCCACTCTCCTTCTAAAAATTTCCAGTCTGGTAACTCACCCATCTGGGTAGCATCACCCTGACATTCAGTTCTTTCATCTAACTGATTGGTTTCTCCCATTCCAGAAATGGCCAGGAACTCTTCGTTACCCCCAGATGTCATTGAGATCATTTCAGCTTCCCAGAAACTTTCAACTTGAAAGATCTACAAGGGTAAATAGAAAAAAAGTTTTTTTTCAAAGTGGGCTTCAGATAAGCCATTTTCACTCTTTTCTACTTCTCTGGATCAGGTTTTAGCCTTTTTGTCTCAATAGTATTAGAAAGGGGCTAGTTACTCCATAGTTACATGTTAACAATTTCCTGCTTTCATGAAGGGTTATCATACTGTTCTTTAGATATCTTTCCTGCAAGGTGTTTCTCAAACAATTTTATCTTTTTAGGCCCCCAATGTCCAGACCAGCACCTGCAAGGAATCTTAATTTTGTGTTTGAATGTCTAACTAGACCTCCTTTTGAATCAGTGACTTTAGCTAATATCATGTTCTTATCCTGGAAAATGGCCTTGTTAGTTGCAATTACTTTTGCTGGAAGAGTCCTTTAGCTTCAGGTTCTGTCTTTTAAGTATCCATCATCTTTTATCCAGACAGTGTTTCATTTCAAACAAAACTTTTTTTTTTTTGCTTAAGATGGCAACTCAGTCTAATTTGAACCAAGGGATCTATTTTCTTGTATTCTTCCCTAAATACTCAAAAAAACATGAGTAATCATGGGCAGCTCCTTTTCTGTGGAGATTTCACAAAGACTCACAGGAAAGACAATTTTTTGTCAGTTTTCTCCTCTTAGACTGGGTCTCTATTTTGCTTCTAGAACAAGGGCATCTTTTGGAGCAACCATTTTCTGAGGTTTAATGGGATAGGCAACTCTAGTAAGCTAGGGGCTCTATCCTGTCATTCCAGTATACAGACAGGACCTGAGAAAAACTTAAGTACTTACTGGAATGTTAAATTTCTCTGGTCTCTGTCCAGACACTGGAAGATCCCGCCCTCCTTCTCCCCACCAAATGTTCATGTAGGTGCGACTAGTGAGGGCCTACAGCTGGAGGTTATTTTATACCTTTCTTTGTCAGCATTGTTAGTGTTGTGTTGATGACATTTTATGCTTTCTCTGGGTCTAATTAGGATAGTCGATCTGGAGAAGGCAGCAGGACCAGGGGCTTATGGGTAAGGAAGAGCTCAAGCTGAGGGGAGTTCCTTGAAATCACTAGAGGGCATCAAAGGCAAAAGTCCTATCATTCCAGTGTCTGGACAGAGACCAGAGAAATCTAATCTTACAATAAATACATGACTTAAGTATTTTTCTTTTCTTTTTCGTGAACTTGAATTTTCCTGTATGCTTTTTCTGTGCTTTCCAATATTATCCAGGGTCATTCTGAAGCTTCAGAAGGCTTCTGCAAAGATCTTTGTGGTAACTTCCTTCTGGGCCAGGTAACAGTGGTTCTCCCTCATACATTCTGGTATGGTCAGGGGCAATTATAACAAGCTCTTCACAGACTGGATTTAATCTTACTTGACCAAGGCTGTTTGATAAATCCCAAACAGAAACAACTGTTACTGACTGCCTGGATTATAGAACATCAGTACATTTTTGACATCTTTTTATGAGTACGTGCAGCAGGTATTAAAGGAAGGAGCAAATCTTGCTACTAGAAAATCATTTATTAGTAACTGTGAAATGTTTTCTAGTTGGGGCCAATAAAAGAAAGAACGCCCATTCAGGACTAATGCTTATCTGGTCTTAATTTGTGTGAGTTACTATCCTGTGGCCTGTCTTGCTCATCAGTCAAGGTTTTTCAGCCATTTCAACATGTCTGCCTATAGAGCCCACTCTTTCATTGCAGTCTCATGTGAAAGTGTTTTTGAAATGGGTGTTGCATACAAAGCCTTCTAGAATACAAGTGGCTACTCTTTGAGATCTTAATTTGGTATTAAAATAACTCTGAACTAGCTCACCTGGCCAATTTAAGGTTCTTGAGATGGAAACAGTCTTATTGCTCTGACCTTCAAGAAGAGTATCTGAGTTGCAAGCAAGTGGGTCAACCTTATCTCATTTTCCACAAAGATGGGTTTATTTAAAGGAGAACTCCATCCAAAAGTCAAAATTTTTCTTTCCAAAATGTGTTTTTCCTTCCCTGTAATCCAAGACTAAACACTTCACATACAGAAAAAAAAACATGATTTAATAATTATTTTTGCCTTTCTTTCCTGCATTTGTTTCATCTGTTACATCACAACAACTACTAAGGGTGGCCGAGTAATTGTTAGGTCACTCATCCCAACTACAGAGCCATTAAGAAAACAATACCTCCTGATGACATTCAAATGTGCCTTATCAATTACAGATTGCCAGCATCACACCTCAGATAAGTAGTATAGCCTGCAGTCTGAACAAAGGCAGGGCTTTCAAGCTTAGTTTTCGGATGTAAATGCCTTTCCTTTTAATAAAACTCAGTGCCACAAAGAAAGAAAGCAAATATGTTAATTTAGCACTTCTTACTTTCTGTCAGTATATGAGTTCGCATTTTTCTACACTGTAATTTCTGCAAAAGTGCATATTTCTTCTAGAGTTGGGGAAAGATTAACATCAAAGACTTTAATTCTAGCTACAATATTTAAAACTGTGAATGCAACACAAACTATCTCAGCAGAAGTAACACATATTAATCACAGGGGTCAGATTTCTTACACTTGAACATTGAACTACAGTTGGTACTTTGAAAAGAATTAACTCAGCTACTTTTTCAAGTCTGTCATTCAAACATTCCTTAAAGAACAACAACAGGATATTAAAGCAGATTGCTCAACCTGCTGTCTCTTTTAGTCCCTGTTCGTTGATACAGCCTTGAAAATTCACCCATGCAGCTTTAAAAACTAATCAACTCAACTGTTTTCCCTGTTAGACTTCCTACCTTTCCGTACTGTCTACTTTCACTTTGAAAACCAGGTTGAAAATACTCTAGCTGGCTCTAAAATTATGATGTCACATCTGTCAGAGCTCTTGCTCTAGTTACCGGGACGTTTCCTCCCCCAAAGTGATTAATCACCACCTGATTTGCATGCTGTATAGAAGAGCCAGTGGACCTCCCACATTGTGATGTCAGAGCTGCCTTTCCCAGCCCACTCTTAACCTAGCAAAAATGTCAAACTATAATCTCACTTTTCTGAAGAGCCCTACCGATATGTGACAAAGTACAGGCAGAAGCACAGTAACAGCTGCAAAAACTAAGAGCATAAATTTGCAATGACCATGTGTAGACATTAATTGCATGTTTTTACATAAGAAGCAGATGTCGGTCACAATTAATCAACAACACTACATCAGATTACAAGAAGTATGCAATACTATAATTTTCTTATATTACCACTTAAAAAAGCATGTGGCTGCTGTCATACAAATCTGTGAAATATTTAGTGTTTATAGTGCATCATTTGTTAGCTATTTAACCAAACAGGAAGGAAAAATAAGTGGGGGTTTGATGCTTTGCAAAACAGTGATTATTTCCAGTGCTATGGAGCTTGGTTCTAAATTTGACAGGAGGAGTGCAAAAAAAGTCTCCCACTGTAAGGAAGGAAAGGCTGAAAAGAAAACAGTATATTAGTTTGGTCACCTGCTGTGAGCTGTCAATGACATGCAGATAATGGGTAAAATTACCCTTAGCTCTTTGACAGCTAGGGAAGGTATGTGTGAATAGGGTGGGAAGATTCCTTGAAGAACTAGATTTCAGCCTTCACAAAAGAAATCAAGTTAGCATTTCTAAGAAGAAAGAGCAATAAAATGCACTTTTCAGTTCTGTTCTGTAGCATTTGCACTGCTTGTGTTTGAAGTAGTCATTGAAAAAGGGTAAACTTTTAACCAAAAGTAGGTGACTATAACACAGCAGTGAATGCCTGTAAAATCAGTGCACTGACAGGAGCTTTAGGGAAAACGTGGCAGATCTGATGCAATTTTTTTGGAGACAAACATTATAGGATACTTAGAGGCAGACTAAACAGTCTGAAATATTTCAATATGCCAGACCCCATGTGGTCAGAGTCAGAAATTGCATATAAAAATATCTAAAAAGCTCTAAATAGCCCAGAGTAGTGTTAAAATGTAGGAAACACCAACCCATGATGAAATAAACACGTTTTTTGAGTCTATGGTTGTGGTTGTCCTTTAAAATGCTGCAAGAGAGATGGCCACTAATTGAAATCAAAAGCAGCAAAGTAAACAGTACTTCATACTTGGTTTATTCACCTGATAAGAAGCTGTGGTCTGGAACACATCAGGTCATACTGGACCCCCCCCACACTTTTTCATGGAGGCTCAAAAGGGACTGTTTTAAAGTTTCCCAAGCAAGCACTATTCACGTGACCCTGCCTGGTTCCAAATAAGTGCTTGTAGTCTTCTCTTTTGGCTGTTCCTGTTAGGGGTTGCCACAGCGGATAAGTTTCCAATTTCTTCCTGTCCTCTGCATCTTGCTGTGCCACACCAACCACCTGCGTGTCCTCTCTCACCACATACATAAACCTTGTCTGAGGCCTTCCTCTTTTCCTTCTTCCCTGGCAGCTCCATCCTTGGCATCCTTTTCCCAATATATCCAGCATCCCTCATCACATGTCCAAATCAACAGAATCTTGTGGGCATGCCTTCCCTCTCTCCTCCTTCGGACAACAGTAGCCCAATTTTCGCCAGCACCCTGTTGGCTAACAGTACTGGTGGTGGTGGTCATTGTTAACCCAGGCCTAGACCAATCCGATATGGAAATCTGTATTTTTGTCCACATATGTCATTTGGCAGAGGTTACACTGGATACCCTTCCTGATGTAACCCTCCCCATTTATCCGGGCTTGGGACCGGCTTGAAGAAATGCACTGGCTTGTGCATCTCCAGTGGCTGGGTTACATAAGTGCTTGTAGTATAGTACCAAATAAGAGCCTCTATTGTGTTCCTGTGGGTATTTCTCAGGTTTGTTACTTATAGACAAAGTCCATTCGTCTGTCTTTATTTTGTGCGAGCAAATCAATAACTCTTTGGTTGAAGTTAGTAATACCCCACGTTAACTCCTTTCCTTTGGAAATCATAGCCAATGCATTCAATCTTTCTAGCCCCATTGTATTATGAAGAAATGTTTTAATTCTTTTCAATATTGAGAAGCACCTTTCTGCCTCAGCAGTTGACATTGGTGTGGTGGCTATAATTAACAACACATTGTAAATCTCTGAAAACACACATGGTTAATGAATTGTCCACCAAGAATTTTAACATCTTGACTGCACTGCCAGTTGCTGCAAAGTCTTCACATTGATACACCTCTCCAAGTTCTGTTCTAAGTTGTCCCCTCAACAGGAATGGATAGTTGTCTATTGTTGCTGTGAATAGATTTTCTGGAAACTCTCTTATGTATGTTGAAAACTTTTCAGGCAGTAGAAGTTGAGAAGCTTGAAGATGGCCAGTTTGTTGAAATCGTGATGTTGCCTGGAACTTTATGACATCACACACTTCCTTTGCAACAATCGGCAATGTCTCATGCAGTGGTTGGGAAGCTGATGGCCCTCGTCTACGTCTTGACAGGATGTTCTCTGTCTGTAGATGCTGTGCTGCAATACCATCAACACCTGAACTGACATCGTCAATTTCATTCAAAAAATGTATGCACATCCTTTTCAACAGTGGTTGCATCTGTGGTACAACACTGAAGTTGCCTGTAAAGAATGTCAACATGGGGCATTATACAATGGAAAACAACAAGCCAAAATTTAAATTCATCATCTTCAACTGTTCGAAGTAGCCCATTTGCTTCCTGTACAGTTGCTGCAGCAGATGTAAGACACTTGTACAAATAAAGAAAGCACTCCGACAGCAACTCAAGTTCTCGTACACTGCATTTACAGTACGAATGTTAAAATTCCACTGTGTTCTTGATACTCTTGGCATGCGTCATGATACTATACTATCCAGAGCAGCTTGTCTTTGAACTGAACGAGAGAAAAAATCTGGAATTCCAGCAAGTGTTAAAAAATGTCCTTGCTTCAGTATTCTGTTGTGTGGCTCTTTGCATTACCAGATTAAGTTGGTGGGCATAGCAGTATACATAATAGGCATATTTAAATTCCTCTCTTACGATGGCCTGGACCCCATGCTGAACACCACTCATAAGAGATGAACCATCATAACTCTGAGCAATTACTTTTTCAAGCTAGTCTCCCACTACTTCCTTCAACTGCTGTCTTATCACACCAGCAATATGCTCTGCTGTCTGTCCAGGTGGTAGAAAGTATCCCCAGAAACATTCCAACATCTGTCCATTGACAACGTAACGGGACACAACTGCAATTTGCCATAGCCCTTCAACATCAGTGGTTTCATCTGCAATTACTGCTACAAATTTTGCAGTACAAATCTCCTTTTTTATTTCTTCTCTGCATACTGTTAGCATGCAGTCCAGGAGTTCATTTTGAACGTTTTTTTATGTTCCTTTAAAAACAGTTGAAGTTCTCAAGTGTTCAGCCAACTTCTGATGAATCTTGCAGGTGAAGTCTATCAGTTTCCAGAACATTCCCGCACTCAGTGACTCTTCAGACTCATCATGGCCTCTTAAAGCAACTTCTTCTTCAACACACAGCTTGATGCAGTCTATTATAAGTGATAGAACATGAAGGTTTTCTTCCACTTTCTTGTTGTGCCCTTCCACTGATAACTGGTATCCACTACTTAACTGAGACCTGATATCCACAGTTCCCAACACTGCTAGACTCATTTGGTTGTCAAAATGTTTTGCAGACTGTTCACTGAACAATAAACATGAGAAGCAGTACAAGCTGCTTGTTTCCTCACAACCATAGATCCAGGTGTGTTTGTCATACACTGACCTGCTGAAGCTGTGTGTGTATGTTCTTGACCTACTTGTACCTTGAGACTCCATCTTCAGATCAGGTGTGGGTCTTCCACTCCTCTCGATTCTTAACTTTTCATCCAAAGTTAGGTCTCTAAAATTAATAGATTTCAGATAGACCACTGTAGCACTCTGCTCAGTCATTCTGGTTATTGTGGTTGTAACCCTGAAAAAAAAAATAAAACAGGGGCAGTCATTTCATTGCCCACCACTACAGTTTCTGCTTTGATCCTTTCTTTCAGCATTAAAATACATTTGCTGAACAGAGACAATAGTCACAGCCTGTCCGTGTATGCATATTGCTTACTCTCTCAGACATCCTTGCCTGGATTAAAATGAAAATATTAATGGCTGGGCTGCATTAATTTAGTCTGTTGCACAGCAACGGTAGTTGCAAGCTTGCACAACAGCCGACTTTACCCAAATAAACTGTTATCTTGCAAAGCCATAATTATGACAGTAAACAAGGGCAGTCAATTCAATGACTTCACAAACACCCCCCATTACCTAAGTAAAGTAGCTGCTTTTTACCTGTGAGGATTAAAGTACAAATAATAGTAACAGGTGTGTTGCATACCTTCATTTTGTTGACAGAAGCACTAACACAGCTTGTGTGTGCCAGCCAAATACACATTTCATTTTATGTATTTTACTTTTAAACATTCAATGTAGACAAGGAGCAGATATGAAGCACATACATGAACTACCTAGCCAATTTATTGTACATTCATCTTAAAGTACAGACTTTAAAAGTATTATATTTTCGCAAAGCTAAACTTAACAGTAAGCATCAGGGCCATGTGCTCCAGTCACACACTGCCCCAATCTCTACCGACAACCTCACAGTATACGACTTGACCTTGTCAGGTTAATGGCAAAAAAAAAAAAAAAAGACACCGTCATGAAGGTAAGTATACCCCCCACACACACACACATAAACCATACTCAGGTTTCAGAGCTTCTCAAGCTTACTTCAGTGAAATGTACATTACTCTTGCAAAGCAAGACATAACTGCAACTATTCACACATAGTTATTGCCCCCAATCCAGCTCACTGCCTACCCAGAGAAACTGCTTTCAGCCTACAATTTAAACAAAATAAATCTCCATGGTTACATTGCATTTCTTTTCACATCACCATAGCCAAGAACTTACATATGATCTTACTTCAATTGGTGGTGGTGGCAATGTGTGTGGGGGTGGGGGAGTGCAAACATGTAGTGTTCATTGCTATTGTTTTCTGTGGATGTAAACTAAAGCTATAATTTCAGAGACCTATTTCTGCCACAAAAATTGTAGCCCCAACAGATATCCTAATCTTCAGAAAGGTGCAGAAACCAAGATTGCAAAATGTATAAACTTTTATTCTTAGAGGCTAGAGGGAAAAAAAGTGCATTTGCGGCGATATTGAAGTGTATTAACCCACCTGATGCGCAGTAGCAAGCCACGCCCAAACTCCGCCTGTGACAGCGATGTCAGTACACCGCCCACCTTATGATTGAAAGCTGCCAAGTCATTTTCCCTTGCTAGGAATAGGACTAACACAAGTTAAGTTTGAATTTACTGAACATTTGACCCACTGCAGGTTTAACGGTAAATAATAAAATTGCTGTGTTTAGGTTTACTTTTTCATGCGGTAAAAAAGTTATATTCAGCCTATGCCGAGAAAAGGATGGAAGGGTGTCAGTGCAGCTGTTTTCTGTTATGCATTAAAAGCAAATGCTGTGAAAACGTTCAGTATTTTGCATGATTAACCTGGATATCCTAAAACTCTTGCTTTCCCACCACCACTGCTGTGATGTTTTAAGTAGCTGCTTTTATTTGGAGCAGCTGAGACAGACTGGGCTTGCTGAGTCTGTGCATGTCCATGCTAAAGTACAGTACTTGTTTTGCATTTTTGCAAGAGACGACTTGTCTGTCACTTGTAAGTAGCAATCCGTCTTTATTCTGGCATGCTGTGTATTGTGGACATGGTACTACTATCTTCGGTTTGGTATCAACCAGTGTAATCACTGCAATGTGTGCAAGTGTGCTGAATGCCAACATACCCCTCTCAACTGTCCAGATTTCCACCTCATATTTATTATCCGTTTCTCATGAAATTGTGGTTTTCTGGCAAATCACTAGCAAATCATTGAGGGCAGTTCCTGGATGGTGGTAGGTAGGCAGGCATGTCTGTACAATTGCACCCATTGTGTGGGATGATTAACTGTTCCCTTAGTTTATGAGACTAATAACCAAATCGTTACTTTTTGTGAGGGCTTCATATCTGTCACAAAATGCATGCTAATTTAAAACTTGTTATTGTAGCAAATTCTAATTACAATCCTGTCATCATGTCAATCACGGCAAATTACCGTTCTTAATTGCCGTCCTCTGGCATGTCAATCACGGCGGCCACGCCCATTCCTGCGCAAAACTAACTGGTGGGTTAATACACTTCAATATCGTGATATTGAAGTGTATTAACCCACCTGATGTGCAGTAGCAAGCCACGCCCAAACCCCGCCTGTGACAGTGATGTCAGTACACTGCCCACCTTTTGATTGAAAGCTGTCAAGTCATTTTCCCTTGGTAGGAATAGGACTAACACAAATTAAGTTTGAATTTACTGAACGTTTGACCCACTGCAGGTTTAATGATAAATAATAAAATTGCTGTGTTTGTTTACTTTTTCATGTGGTAAAAAGTTATTTATTTATTTATTTATTTATTTATTTATTTAAATTTGTTGACTGGGAGTGTCCGACTGGACGTGGGTCCATTTTCAGCGGAGGCCCAGGGAGAAAAGCTCCACAGTAAAATAAACAGACAGTAGTTACATTAGATTACATAGCGATTAACAATTTAACATAGAAATTACTTACAACATATTTATAGATAAAGAACATAGTACATCAGTAGACAACTAGAATCTTTATCTGTGAAGTACATAACAGGTATTAACAAATGTAACAATGAGAAGTTCCTGCTGTATAATAAGTACTAGGCTTATGAGCATCTGAGCTTGCTATCATCAAGGTAGTTAGTGGAGGTGAAAGAAAGGTAGTAGTTGGATGGGGTGGATGATATTAGAGTGGGAGTTGCAAGGGCATAGCCAGCATGTTTTTAGGTGCGCTTTTAATAAAGTTTTGAAGTTGGTGCATGATGGTACAGAGGTAATTGTGGGTGGGAGTGAGTTCCATAATTTGGCTATGGCGCAAGAGAATAGTGCTTCACCAGCAGAGTTATTGGCTTTAGTGATCTGCAAGTGATTTTTGTTGCTGGATCTTAGTGGTCTGGTGGTGCGATAGGGTTGGAGTAGATTCTGGAGGGATGGGACATTTAGTGGATGGTTTACTAGTTTGTGGGTGAGTGAGAGTTGATACTACTGAAGGAGGTGAGGGAGTTCAAGCCAGCCCAGTTCAACAAGTGAGAGACAGTGGTGACTATGGTAGGATGCCCCTGTAGCGAATTTGGCGATTTTGTTGTAACAGGTCTCTAGCTTGTTTAGATCACATTGCCTTAGGTTGGTATATACTGGAGAGGCATAAAGTAGGGTGGAGATAAGGTGGGAATTTGCTACTGAAATCTTTGCTGCTTTGGTGAGAAATTGTTTATTTCTGTATAATGCTCCTAGTTTTTTGTGGACTTTTTTACGGTCATGGATATGTGAATGTCAAATTTTAGTTTATTGTCTATTTCCACTCCTAGCAATTTGATGTGTTCAATTGGGTATATAGTGCTGTTGTCTTTTGCTGTGATGTTAAAGTGAGAGTTGTTTTGAGTATGTTTGGTGGGTTGGAAGATGAGTAGTTTAGTTTTGTTTGGGTTGAGTATTAATTGGGCATTGGATAACCATGTTTCAACAGAGGAAAAGGCTTCCTGTGTGACTTTTTGCAGTTTGGGTAGGGACTGGGCTGAGCAGATGATGGTTGAGTCATCTGCATATTGGATGAGTGTGCCATGTTTGGTGACAGAGGCTAGATTATTGGTGTAAACAGAGAAAAGTAGGGGTCCAAGGATGGATCCTTGGGGAACCCCTATGGAGACAGGTAGTTGGGGAGATATGTCATTCTGCCATACAACGGATTGTTGGCGGTCAGACAGGTATTATATTCAGCCTATGCCGAGAAAAGGTTGGAAGGGTGTCAGTGCAGCTATTTTCTGTTATGCATTAAAAGCAAATGCTGTGAAAATGTTCGATAGTTTGCATGATTGACCTGGATATCCTAAAGCTCTTGCTTTCCCACCACCACAGCTGTGATGTTTTAAGTAGCTGCTTTTATTTGGAGCAGCTGAGACAGACTGGGCTTGCTGAGTCTGTGCATGTCCATGCTAAAGTACAGTACTTGTTTTACATTTTTGCAAGAGACGACTTGTCTGTCACTTGTAGGTAGCAGTCAGTCTTTATCCTGGCATGCTGTGTATTGTGGACATGGTACTACTATCTTCGGTTTGGTATCAACCAGTGTAATCACTGCAATGTGTACAAGTGTGCTGAATGCCAACATACCCCTCTCAACTGTCCAGATTTTCGCCTCATATTTCTTATTTGTTTCTCATGAAATTGTGGTTTTCTGGCAAATCACTAGCAAATCATTGAGGGCAGTTCCTGGATGGTGGTAGGTAGGCAGACATGTCTGTACAAATGCACCCACTGGGGTGTGATTAACTGTTCCCTTAGTTTATGAGACTAATAACCAAATATTTACTTTTTTTGATGGCTTCATATCTGTCACAAAATACATGCTAATTTAAAACTTGTTATTGTAGCAAATTCTAATTACAATCCTGTCATCATGTCAATCATGGCAAATTACCATTCTTAATTGCCGCCCTCCGGCATGTCAATCACAGCGGCCACACCCATTCCTGCGCGAATTAACTGGTGGGTTAATACACTTCATTTGCTAGCATAATTTCACTGGAATTACAAAACAGATTCAAAGTAGGAATTTTATTTTTATCTATGCTCACTGTGTACAGAATTTTTTTCTTCTCTTATCAAATCTTCCAGCTCACTACTGATTTAAGTCCAAATCTATGAACTGCTGGTATGCCCTTATACTTTCTGAACTATTCTTCTCAAATATAAAACTGGAAAACATATTATGGAGAAACAGAAATTCTAACCACTTCAGACAAATAGAATTATTTCAATAAAAGACTTGACACAAAGCTATAGATATTTTCAACATATAAAAATATGATGCAGTAGCAATAACCAGAACTCTAATGTCAAGAAATATGATATCAGAAAGCCCAAAATGATTACAATATAAATGGTCAGATCATAAAACAGGGCATCATAATTAAAAATCTACAAATGATAAATAATTTAAACTTTGGCAATTTGACTACCAGTGTCACAAAAGTACATACCATACTCCATCTAATTGTGAAAGGCGTATCTCATTACTCTAGTGAACGTGATACTATTTTTATCACTTTATAGCTCAGTTTTCCAAAACATTTTTAATACACTGCTATGTTTCCTAACTTTTAAATAAGTTATATGAAACAACAAATGAAGGTAATGCTCAAGGGATGTTCACATTGATGGAAAATCTAAAACTATTCAGAAAGGCTTCAGGAACATAATAAAACATTGAAAAACCAGAATACATACATACATACACACACACACACACACACACACACACACACACATACATACACACACACATACACACACATACACATATACACATACACACACACATGGGTTCTGGTGTGTAGCTCGCAAAACATTATTCCTTGAATGAGAATAAGGAATGTGTTACACATCTAGTATGGCTGTCTCTGCTTGAATACAGCCGGGCAGCTGTCTGTAAGGATCACTACCAGGTGAAATATTTCCGTTCATAGTTTACAACTGCAGCAGCTATGCTTTTCAGCCGTATTGCACTACGTCAAAGTGCTGCTGCAGCCATTTGGTTTCGGCGATGTAGCTCGCAGGAAAATGTCTTGCGAGCTACACTCTGGAACACACACACACACACACACACACACACACACACACACACACACACACACACACACACACACACACACACACACAAGACATGAGAATTTTGCATAGTAAGTAACCACCTGCTGAGAGCAAACTGCATAATCAAGCAATGAGGAAACATTCTTTATATCTCTTCCTAAGACATATAATTATTTCTTATCTCTGCAGACTTCATGCTTCAATTCCAATTCCTTCATTTTTCTGAAAATTTAAATTTACCTGTCATATGCATTTTTCCAGTACTACTTGCATCCTTCAACTCCACCTCTCCTTTTCTAACTCTTTTTAAGTTCCTCTTAATGAATAAAAAATGTAAATATATATATAATATATGTATATATATAGATATAGATATATATATATATATATATATATATATATATATATAAATATATATATATATATATATATATATATATATATATATATATATATATATATATATACACACGCACACACACACACACACATATATATATATATATATATATATATATATATATATATATTTATATGTGTATATAAAAAACACCCTATATAACTTTCTATTGTATACAGATATAATGCTCATTTTAAATTGGTTCAGCAGAGAGACCCATATTTTCTGATACTATATCAACACTTTCACTTACAATATTTAAGACATACATCCACATGTGATATATATTATAGCTGTGAATGTACAGAAGGTTTATTAAAACATATTCATTCATTTAGCAATATGTACCTTGTTATTTAGTTAGCTGTTCATGCTTTATTGCTTTTCACATTTCCTAAAACTGATATGCAACTTCCCATTCTCCACGGAGAATGCCAAATCTTTTGTCTTTTTTTTTCTTAAATCTTTTAGACCATACATTTCTCCTTCTAATGCATGATTGCATGCACGCCTGTCATCTTTTTCATTATTTATGAATTTCTCAGCTTTCTTCAAGATTCTCAAACTTGAGGCCTCAGGCTACTCAGGCTAGTGAACATTTTACTAACAAGCAGTCCAAGAACACATGCATTACATCCCACAGCTGCACAGTACAGCACACATCCTTCAGATATTTTTTTTCCCAAGGGTCATTCATTTTCCTGACTCTCGTATAGTTAAAAAACACTGCAGCACTTTGAAGTCACATCAGTGACTGTACTCTGTAAGGTTCACTTACAGACTATAGTTAAAAAAATGGTTTTACTGCCCAAGATCCTATATATAGCCCTGGCAATACAATGAATTACTTCCAGAAAGGAATATACTTAAAGAAAATAATTCATGCCTAATAAACTTATGGTTTCCCAAAAGAAACAGAATAACTTTAATACATCATATCAGACCATGGAAACCGGGAGGATTAAACTTTCCTGATATAGAAACATATATACAAGCATCAATGTCTAAAATAATCTCAGACTGGATAAATCCAAATTAATCTGTAAATTGGAAATAATTACTGACTGTAATATCAATAAATGAATTTGATTTACAAAAAATGTTAAAATAACAGATAAAAACAATTTGCCGTGGCACATATGTATAAGTATGTTGACAATATCATCTGAGGTAACCAGGCGGTCTGTCCCAATAAAATCTATTGTTTTAAAAACACAAATTATTACTTTAAGAACAAATATCAAATGTGAAGTATTTATTAAAAGCTTCTACTAAAAGCTTTGGGTCATCGACTACTGAGTTTTTCAGCTGGCAGTGGTCCAACATTTTCATAACTGCAATTGAAAACACATAATAGCT
The DNA here is from genome assembly GCF_019279795.1 of Protopterus annectens. Classification (NCBI taxonomy): domain Eukaryota; kingdom Metazoa; phylum Chordata; order Ceratodontiformes; family Protopteridae; genus Protopterus; species Protopterus annectens. The sequence continues at coordinate 70,340,902 of NC_056729.1, forward strand.
AGTGTTGCTCATGTTTATATTTGGCTTAATTCATGTTTCTTTGATGCAAGATTAAACATTAATTTACTGACATTAGTTTAAATTCATTGTGTGTTCTATAGTTTAATTCATGTTTCTTTGATGCAAGATTAAACATTAATTTACGGACATTAGTTTAAATTCATTGTATGTTCTATAGTTTTTCCTTTTCCCTAATAAAGCTTTAAGTACCATTCCAGTGAAAGGAGAAGAGAACTGCTACTCCTGTACACTTTTCAGAGGCTCACTCCTGAAAAGTGTAACTGTATATGATCACAAAAGTGACTCAGATGGTAATGACCCCCCCCACACACACACACATATGCTTCTCTAAAGAGAAATACAAATCATAAAATGGAATACATTTTTACATTTATACAGCAAAATACAAATATACAAAGACAATACAATATGAATGTTAAAAATATACCAGAATGCAGTAAAATATTTAAAGCACAGCAATAGGCAAGGCAGCGTGTGTGTGCTTTCATGCATTACTAGGAGTCCTCACTAGCACTGCAGTGATGCCATTCCATTACTGTATAAATCCAGTGTGTTTCAGAAGTGAAAAGAAAACTAATGGAATTTTACAAGATGTAATGCTTTAGTTACACCTTTTGATTAACACAATGCAAATGTGATTTAAAATGTAAATTAAGCATATAAAACAACAGAGAAAATGAAGGAAAAGGGGGGACAAGAAAGACTGTAGGAATGAGGGACAAGGTATGAAAACATGAAGTATAACTTTGCAAAAAGATTGCATGTAGGACAGGAAAACGCAGAGAGAGGGAGACAGAGACATACATGCTTATACATATGTATTCTTAGTAAAGGTATGGTACAAATGATTACTAGCAAGTGTTCTGATGTTTTTTATGTTCAGTCAAAAATCCAGAAGACATTATCATTTGTTTTAAATTGCATTTTTAGCTACTACATATTTATTTAATAGGTTATTCCCAAAAATATTCTAGATCATGTTAGTTTTAGAATAGCTCATTCACTGAAAAAATGAAAGTGAATGCCCATTTACAGATTTAAAAACTACAGTGTATTTTAGGAAAGATATCCTAACCTTTTAATCCTATCCTTTTATATCATGAGCAGAAAGCATGAAGCAAGATGTTCATACAGTTTGTTTGTGTCTTTCAGCTTTTCCCGGTTAGGGGTCGCCACAGCGGAACTCCGGTCCGCTAATGATTGGCAGTAGATTTTTACATACTGGCTTGCCGGGCTTAACACACAACCTTCAACGAAGGAACGCCCATTCACGCATGTCGCCACACAGAAGACGCTCTAACCAAGAATCGAACAGGCAACGTCTAACTGTGAGGCGACAACGCTATCGCAGCACCACCACCGCAGTAAGATGCTCATACAGTAATGTTTCTTATTTGAAATGATAGATTTTCAAATGTGTACTGTCACACAAAAATCCAAATATCATGCCTGATGGCCCTGTTGTTGTCATTAGGGCTGCAATGTCTTAAATGATGCTAATCCCTAAGGCTGCATAAAGTAGTTGACACTTGCTCAACTTGTAATAAGGATTCAAAACATTGCTTATGATTGCTAATGAACATGCAGTTGATCATCACTTATTCAAAATATTCGTTTGCTTTACAAGAAAAGTTGAAATAAATGTTGCCTTATTTGTATCTCCTAGAATATGGTGAGTAAAGCTGGAAAAAGATATGGCAGAGAAGGGGAGCCAGTGATCAGTGACAGCTTAGTGGTGCACCAATGTACAGATTTGTTACTAACTGATAAATGTATTCAAAGTGGGAACATCATTGTGCCAAAGAAGTGATAGTGTTCATTTTCTCTTTTCCAGCCCCTACTCCCTGACAAAAATAAATATACCCTAGCATTTCAGATTATTTTCTTTGAAGAATTTTCTTCACTACTATAATTAGTATTTTTTATTATATATTTAATATACAATAACTGGATAACTGAACTGTGCAATACATACTCTTTTCTGTCACAACCTAAGCATACAACTAAGTAATACATGTAATATGCAGTAGTAAATAGTTACTGAAAATAGGCCATCTGAGATATATCCTCTGAACCAAACACTTCTTAAGACTCTTGGCCACACCTGCTTGGGAATGGTATAAGCAGGCTAAGGAAAATAAACTTTTAACGTGATGAATTTATTTGTTAGCAGGTACGTGAACTGGTCTGTCTTGGACACTTTTCAGGCATGGTCAAGGGCACAGTGGCAAGGCAAGGCAAAAAAAAATAAATAAATATATATATATATATATATATATATATATATATATATATATATATATATATATATATATATATATATGTGTGTGTGTGTATGTATGTATGTATAGATATATAGATAACGTAAATTAGCCCATTATCCAACATGTTTTTGTAAAGGCAACCAGAGTACTCAGAAAAATCCTAGGGGATAACATGGCAATGTTCAAACTTATAATGACACAGAGGTTAAGGACTGAATCTTTATGCTGTAAAGCTGAAACCTTAATCACTGAGCACAGTGCAGTTTCTAGTGAAGATTATGTCACAGTATCAGATGATTAGAAAGATGGCAGAAATTAAATGAACTCATAAAATACTGTGTATTAAGGCTTAATCATTGATTTTGTAGTGGATGGTAAAATCTATTTATTTTTCAGAACTGCTGCTCTTAACTGTATAAAGTTCTATTGGATCCTTTATGATTAGTTGCAATTGTGGGTAATTTTACGTGATACTTGATTTTACAAACTTGTCTAAAACTTTGGCAGGTCAGAAGCTAAAAGCAATGACACTTCAAAAGCTGCAACAAAGACAAAACAATGTTTTATGGGTGCAAGCCCTCACACTCCCAAACTTTATACATCCTACTCCACATGCTGTGTAATTAGCAAGTAAGGAGAGAATGAAGAAAAAAATAAAAATACTCACGCTCTCTCTCTCTCTCTCTCTAAATTTGGTTCAGTAAACCACAAACATGGATACAATCTGTGACCTAACCTGTGTTGGTTATTGAAACTTTGACAGCAGGCAATAGGTACTCTTTCTGTTTCAAAGTGTGAATACTCAGCAAAGTAAGACATGACAAAGCATAGATTTTCCATCTGCTGTGGGGTAGTAATACCTTCATTTGCAATAATCATTTTCACTTAGAAATTGTTGAATAGCTTTTAGAAATGTTTGCATGAAAGATAGGTATACATGCATCTGTATGTGTTTGCATATTAAATAAAAGTAAAAAAAAAATCATGACAGAAATTCTCCAGTGAGTGATTTTTCTCTTTTCCAAACCAGACTGCTCTCATAACATGTGGAACCAAGTTAAAAGTGACAAACAGAAAAGCACAAGGCACATTATCTTCACAAAATCAGCCTCCAAAAATTAGCTAGGGTCTGCATTATTAAAATAACAAGGAATATTTCACTCAACTGTGCAGAAATATTCAAACGAATTGTCCACTTAAGCCAATTCCTTTCTGCCTTCACTATCAGTCAATTTACTTTGGTGACTTGCAGAATTCTTGAACTCCCATTAGAGCAAGGGTTAAAATAAGCTAAGAAACAGTAACAAATATAACAGTCAGTCATGCCCAGTTCCCCATCAAACCACAAAATAAATAAAAATAAAACCTCTGATGCCTTGCTTGTCAAGGTACCTTAACAAAATTAAATAAAATTAAAGTATACAGACTAATAATTTTGTTCAGCTTCCAGCAGCATCAGCAAAAAAGAGACAGTCAGAGTTGCAGCATTGTTAAAACAAAGAGGAGGGTGCCCCCACCTCAAAGGCCTGTCTGCCGTACTTACCTCAAAAAATAAAACTAAGAGTTTTTCATTTTTTAACACTCTCCGTTCGTTTCCGATTCAAACACAAGACAAGACTCCAGATTCCAGAAGCAATCAAGCAAGCCAAGTAACCACTGTAATTATTTTTAAGCACTAATGCAAGCAGCAAGTTAGCACGAAAATAAGGTACTTATCCTGTCCTACACTGTCTGTTAATACTGATTGTTTCTCGCTCTCTTTTTCAGAAAGAGAACGAGAACCAATCAGTAGTCACCATGCCATTCACGTCACGTGCATGATTGCTGACGTGGTAGTCTGCCCCCTTCCATGTTACTGTGTGGTTACCACACAGAGTTCTGGGCATCATGCACTGATGCAGAACTCCCCATAGTCCGGACTGCCTTTACAGCAGTCTGAGACAGTCCAAGAAACAGATTTAAATGGGGGGGGGGGACCCGGTACTCGCCGAGCAATGAGCATGCGCAGTTCGAGTTCCAGACTTTGCGAGTCAGTCGGACTTGTTTTTTTATGCAAGTCAGCCACTTTTTAAGTAAAAAATATATTTTTTTAAGTATGTTGTGCTTTTCTTTTTCTTACACAGCTGGGGGGGGGGGGCTGCAATCCCTCAGTCCGATGCCACGAGTTGCCACTGGCTGCAACAGCTGGGTATTTTAACTCTTCACACTCTAAAGTGCCTGAAGCTGGTAGAGCAGGTTTCTGGAATATGCTGGACAAGAAGAAAGAGAAAGAGATGTCAGAGAACAAGGAAAGTGGTTGCACAGCCGGTATTGATGTAAAGTTAAAAGCAAACCCTAGAGGCTTGTACTACCAACTATACTGCTCACTAATATGAGATCACTGGATGGCAAGATGGACTACTAGAAACTGAAACTCTCCAACAAGAACAAGGTGAGAAATACTTGTTTAGTTTTGGTTACTGCAAAGTGGCTCCATGACAAGATAAATGACAGTGCAGTAAACTTAGAGAATTTTATGCTGTTTTGTGCAGACAGAAAACATACACTGTGTGGAAAGGCCAGAGGAGGTGGAGTCTGCATCTATGGTAACAAAAGATGATGTTGCAACTGTGAAATCATACTATTTCACTGCTGTGAAAACTTAAGAGTTCCTGTCTATTAAATGTAGACCATTTTACTTGCCCAGGGAGCTGAATGGGGTCAGTGTAACAGTGGTGTATATCCCACCAAGTGCTATTACCACTGAGGATCTAAACAAACTATGCAATTACATGGGCGAGCTGCAGAGCAAATATCCTGACATTGTGCTCATGGCGGCTGGTGACTTTATCAAACCAGATCTGAAAGAAGTATTGCCACACTACCATCAGTATGTGAACATTCCTACAAGGGGTGCTAGTATCCTGGACAAGGTGTACATAAAGTTAAAGAAAGTTTATAAGACAGTGCAACTTCCACAAATGGGAAATTCTGACCATTATACCATCTTGCCATCGCCAGCTTACAAACCTGTACTGGTTAGAGAGACACCTACAAAGAAACAAATCAGGGTATGGCCTGAGGGGGCTATGGAGGCCCTCCAAGAATGCTTTTAAAGATCCAGCTGGCTTATATTCAAGGAGGCAGCTACAGTGAATCAGCATCTGAACATTGATGATTACATTGAGCCAGTGATGGCATATATTTCAAACTGTGTTGATGGGGTAACAAGTACCAAAAGTATCACTATTACAGCTAACCAGAAGCCATGGCTCACCCCTAATGTATATGAGCTTCTGAAGGACAGACAAACAGCTTACAGGGCTTAGGACAATGCAGCCCTAAGTGTAACAAGAGGTAATCTGACGAGGGGTGTAAAGGAGGCTGAGAGGGTGTATGGCAGAAAGGTACAGAGCCACTTTGAAGACATTAAGGATGCAAGGAGACTATGGCAAGGCATACAGGAGATCACTGACTATAAAATCAAGTCAGCACAGTGTGAACACAACATTGAATTCCTAGACAGTTTGAACATCATCTTTGGTATATTTGAGGAAAGAAACAACAGGTTGGCACTAAAGCTACCCACTGATGAGAAGGATGCAGTACTGAGCCTCAGCACAGAGGAGGTAAGAGAGCTAAGGAGAGTGAACCCCAGGAAGGCTACTGGCCCAGACAACATACTGGGCAAGGTGTTAAAAGCCTGTGCTGATCAGCTATGCACAGTGCTCAAGGAAATATTTAATGCCTCTCTTGCCATGACAAAAGTATCCTCATGCTACAAGGAAACTAACATCATCCCACTACCTAAGAAAATCATTCCTTCCAGCTCTAATGACTACAGACCAGTTGCTCTGAATCCACTGTTGTCAAATGTTTTGAGCGGCTGATCAAAAAGCATCTTTCATCATGCCTACCTCCTGATTTTGACCCTACGCAGTTTGCGTACAGAGCAAACTGATCCAGGGCTGATGACATATCAGTAGCACTACACATCTCCCTTAAGCATTCAGAAGGCAAAGGCAGCTATGTGAGGATGCTGTTCATAGATTTCAGCTCTGCATTTAATACAGTGGTACCAATGCAGCTGATAGAAAAACTGGAGCATTTAGGAAACAGTAAACATCTCTGTAATTGGATCCTGGGCTTCCTGATTGAGAGACCACAGAGGGTGTGTTCAGGTAAGAACACATCAAAATCCATCACAATTAACACTGGGGTTCCACAGGGATGTGTTCCTAACCCACTGTTATTCACCATCCTGACCCATGACTGCAATGCTAAGCACAAATCCAACCATATCATCAAGTTTGCTGATGACACCACAGTCGTGGGGCTCATCACAAAGGAGGTTGAAACGGCATACAGAGAGGAGGTGGCATCTCTGATCAGTTGGTGAGGGGGGAACAACCTTGACCTGAATGTAAGCAAGACCAAAGAGATTATCATTGACTTCAGGAAAAGGAGAACAAACCACCCAGTGCTCAGGATCAATGGTGAGAGTGTGGAGAGGGTTAAGAGTACAAAATTCCAGGGTGTAGACATATCAGAAAATCTGTCGTAGTCAGGGAAACACCAGCCAACTGGTCAAGAAAGGGGACCAATGCCTCCAGTTTTTAAGAAGGCTGAAAAAAGCTAAGCTTCCTCCTCATATTCTCTTCATCTTCTATAGCGGTGCAATAGAGAGCATCCTCACCCAACTTCACAGTGTGGTTTGGAAGCTGCACAGTTACAGAAAGGAAGGTGTTACAAAGAGTGATGAGGGTTGCAGAGAAGGTAACAGATTCCAGTCTTCCAGTGATACAACATCTGTATTCTACAAGAAGCATCTGAAAGGCAAACAAAATAGTACAGGACAAAACGAATCCTGCGCATGGACTATTTAAGCATCTGGCCTCAGGCAGGAGATATTGCAGCATCCGCTGCAGGACTACAAGATTCAGTAACAGTTTCTACCCTACAGTGATTAGAATTCTGAACTCAGTCACTAGTCCCAGGGGTCTGGACACATAATAAGTCACTGTTTATTTATTTGTATAATATATACTTACATATATTCCAAGTAAGTGCAATATTTATTTATTATATCCATAGTCAGTATTATTTAACTCACTCAAGTGCAATATTAGACAAATAACTTTGCCATTTCAATCTGTAGTGTGTTTTGTATTACTTTAAATAGGGTAATTAATTTAACTCAGGGGAGGGTATTCTTCTCATATATGAGTGTTGGTAAATGTGTCTACTCTTTCTTCCATGTATTGGTAGTAGTATTGTATTTGTTAGTTATGTTTATTCCTCTACTTGTATGTGTTGTTTCACTTTCCTTTGTAATCTCAAGAAATGAGCTGATGCCCGATATTTTGTTTAGTCTACACGTGTGTAGTTCTAAATGACAATAAAGTTTACTTTTCCTTTTAAAAGGAAAAAATGTTTACTTAACTTTATTTATTTATTTTTATTTTATTTTCTAGGGGCAGAGGCATGTTCAGAGGTTAACACAGTGCATTTGGAATTGTGTTAAAACATGTCATCATTTCAGGATAGTTTGCTTTTATAAGTAGAAATGTGTGCATTTTGTTTAGTGTTGTCTTCGATAAGTTTACAATGTATGGTAATCTCCCAGTGAAGTACCTCGCAGGATGCGCAGTAGGAAAGCCCGCCCCGGACACGACTCCTAGACTCACAATGTCATGTAATTGTTGAAAAACACAGTAGCAAAGCCCGCCTCCTAGTAACCCTGACAGCTGTCTGCTGTCACATTTATTTCGAACACTGCACAATGGAACGATTCAATTGTAATAGCTGCAGTTAGTATGTGCAACGGCAACTGTTTGAAGTCTCAGTAGCCTGTACATTTTTCATAGGTTCAATTGTATTTGAGTCTACTGTAACCCCCACAAAACAAACATTGCATTAAAGTCCGTCAAACTGGAATCAGTTTACTAAAACAAATGTGTCCTCATTTTCAGAAGAATTTGTTCCCGCCAGGCAAAGGTGCAACAAAATAACAATTTTGATAGTGCATTAGACAATGTTATACGCTGTCAGTAGTTAATCATAGCTGTCATATTCTGCAGCATTTGCAGTTATGGAAAAAAGTGCAAAGTAAGCTGATTATCATTTTGTCCAGTCTATTGGAAGCTGCATCTCTGATCCAACCGCGGTATTTAATAAACTTCTTTCATCGAGTCTTTATTGAACCAAAACATAGGTTAACAAAATAGTCGAGATAGCCTTAACATTTTATTAAAGGTTAATAGTATAACATTTCGACTCTTTAGCAAATTAGCAAAGAGGTTTGCAATGGCATCCATCTATTTATAGCGGAATAATAGTGTTAATAATGTGTTAAACATAACTAAATGTGCTAGGTGTATAGTTAATGTAGAACTGTTGAGTTACCGACGATGCATCCCGCAGTCACTGATGAATAACGTGTTTTTGTAACATATGTTAATCAGATGTACGACAACCTGCCAGTCACTGTGGACACGCCCAAAGCTGCGCAGTACCGCCCGCGAGGTACTTGACTGGGAGATTACCCAATGTATTGCTTTGATTGTAACGCAATTACGGCCAGTGCTGCTGTTGAGCCTGCCCTTTATTGCATCATTGTGCTGATTAAATTAGTGCTATAGGTTTATCTGTTTTTTCTTAATTGCTATGTTCAAAGGTAAATGGGGTCTATGGTGTCTGCTGTGCATTCTAATTCATTTTAGAGTGGCTTTTTAGTGATTTGCAAGAAGTAATTTAAAGTGAAAATGTGTGTAACTTTTTTTGGATGGGTGGGGGGCATATAATGCGTTTGGTTTTCTACAAGCTGTGTTAATGTCAAGTTTTCAATGGCCAGAATGCCCCCCCCATTACGTCATTTACTATTTTATCTTTTTAAATGGTTTGTAATGTTAATTCTATTCTGCTTCATTCATCAGGTCTTTCATATGCCAATGTTTTAATGACAGTTTTCAGGTGCCAATGTTTTTCAAACCAGTACTTTCAAATGCCAGTGTTTTTTAGCCAGGTTCTTACAAATGCCAGTGTTTCTAACCATTTTTTTTTCAAATGCCAGTGTTTCTAGCCAGTTCATCACATGGCAGTGTTTATATCCATCCATCTACAACCCATTTTTCCCCATTTCTGCACATGGAGTCAGGGTGTTGTTTAACAGTGACAGTCATTTAGAGCCAAGACCAGTTCTTTATTCCTCAGGTCTTCAGTGAATCTGTATCAAAGAACAACTTTACAAACTGCTTCATGTTTTAGATGCCAATGTTTTTATGACTGTTTTCAGGTGCCAGTGTTTTTCCAACCAGTTCTTTCGCATGTCAGTGTTTCTAGCCAATTCTTTCATGTGCCACTGTTTCTAGCCATTACATTTGTGTGCCAGTGTATTACTGCACCCTACTAACACTGTTTTGCTAAACATGTTGCATATCAGGTAAGTGCAGATTCAAGAATGTAGACAGCAGCAGCTTCATCACAGTCTACCACCAACAAGCAAATGTGCAAGTGGCAGGATGTTTGGAAAATGGAATTTGACTGGATCAAGAGATGCAGTAATGCAAAAACATTCTGCAGGTACTGGAAAAAGGAATTCCTAGTAACCCACGGTGGAAGAAATGATGTCACATGACATGAGGCAACTGAACAAAATAAGACTGTTATTCTTCAAGCAAAGTCCAGTCACCTGATGACAAAGTGGGCAAGGAACACAGACCTTGAGGGAGAAGAACTTAGGATCATTGCAGCAGAAGCCTCTAAGCTGTTCCATGCTGTTAAGTACAATATTTCCTATAACAGTTTGGACTGTGCAGTAAAATTGGCCAGCCAGATGTACAGTGACTCAGACATTGAAAAAAGAAATATCTTGTGGAAGAACCAAGGCTGAAGCCATGGAAAATATTTTGGGACTGCACTCATTGGAATGCCTCCTGCATGACCTTCAGAAACCAGGCACTTCATCTACATTATCATCAAATGCTTCCAACAAGGGAAACTTAAAATTATTTCCACTTGTTCTGAGGCATTTTTCTAAAGAAGAAGGGGTGGTGAATGGGCTTTTGGACTTCTATGAAGACCCTGATGAATCTGCCCAGGTTATATCACAGCAGATTTTGAACATTATGGAAAGGCAGTCCTTGCCTTGAAACAGCATTTCAGCATATGGGGCTGATAATGCCAGTGTGAACTATGGGAAGAAATTTGGTATGTATACCAGATTAAAAGAAAAGTCTCATTACTCCAGAGTGCTAACTGTGTTGCCACTGTTATTTATAACACAGCCAAAAAAGTTGCAGCACAACTATCTTATGATGTAGAAGAAGCATTTGTGATTAAACTTTTCAGACATTTCTCAGGTTCTGCCACAAGGACCAGAGACTTGAAAGACTTCTTTGAGTTTTGTGACATGGAATTTGAGAGTCTCTTAAGACATGTGCCAACAAGGTGGGTGTCTCTCCTGCCAGCCATTGAAAGAATAGTGAAAAATCTTACAGTGCTCCAGTCATATTTCCTCTCCCAGGGAGAAGAGGAGACCCCCCCGCGCAGATATGGCTGTACTTTTCAGCTAATGAGTATGGCGAGAATGCATTGTCTACACTGCCCAAGTACTATTTGCACTTTCTTAGTGTTGTTCTTGTGGATTTCAGTGAACATACAAGTACATTAGAAAAAAAACAGCACTTAGTGCCATGGAAACATTTTCAGTAATGGTCTCTCTCAAGGAAAAACTGCAGGCAAAAGCTGAAGGTGCTTTCCTTGGAGGAAAACTAAACTGAAAAGAGACTTCATCATATTCTTGCAGTAGTTAAGCACTTAAAATAGTGGTACTTAGAACAGTAGTTTGATTTTACTGAAAACAACGACTTGTTTACACTAAGTTATCTTTAACAGAGCCCTTTGCTTTCAGTGATTTACTCACTGTGACCGCTGCCCTGAGTCTGTGGGTTGTAGATGAAGACCATCTTTTCCAGGACTGTTTACCAATCAAGCCCTTTCTCCAACAGTTATGTACCACAAGCTTATCTCCAGGAGAAAAGTGGCTGAAGTTTTACAGAGAAGGGCCTGAGCTGATAGCACTATATGCGGTAATTGCTAGGGCATTATCTATACCAACATCAAATGTATTTGCAGAGAGTTTTTCTTTGGTGAAAAATAAATGGACATATGTGCAAAACCAAAGCAGTGTGGACTTGTTAAAAGCTGAGCTAATGATGACTATAAATTACCGGATGAAATGTAGTGACTTTTATTCAAATATTATATCAAACTGGACCCTTCTTCATGCCATAAAATCAAATGCAAAGTATACATTTAAAAAAGTGATTTACTCTAGTTTTATTGTACTGTGCAGCATGTAGATTTGTATTTTTTGCTTTAGCTTTAATTTTCATTAAAAATACTTTTAATTATACACATTTAAAAAATTTAGTGTGCTTGTGTGTAGTATGTAGATTTTTTTCATTTTCTTTCAGAATAGTCATGGTTAATCTGATATGTAGAATTTTTGTTTACTTTTTTAAATAAACATAAGTGTCTGTTTAATATGAGTAGTGTGTTTTTTCCCTTTAAATTTTACTTACTGTTACACCTCAATAATGTGTGCAGTAATGTGTGTTTTCTTTGCAGTAATACGTCATTGTTTCATCATTTAAATGGTTTGTGAGATTTCAGTATGCTGTAATAACTTCACACTGTTGTACCCACGACTGCATCTCCCTCAACACCTCTATGGTGATGTCATGGTAGGGGTGTGGCCAGTGTCGTATTGGCCACACCCCTCACTCCACTTTCACCCTATTAAAAGGTGGCAACCCTACTTCATCTGGATTCTAAAAGTATTCTAGAAGCAGCAGCTTGGTCCTTTTTGCTAACATTTACAAAGCAGTATAAACTAGATTCCTTCTCCAGATCTAGGACAGGCTTTGCTGCGACCATTCTCCAGGGGCTCCTGGACTTATCATTCATCCTTCTTCCAGTCTTGCTAAACTATAGTATTCTATCCACATAGCTTAGGCTACTGCAGCAGTGATCCATATGAAGTATGTAGAATACTTGTGTAAGTAAACTATCTTAACAGTAGATGTTTGAAAGATTACTGCTGCTGTAGTTACTCACTCCCTTAGTCTCCCTTATTTTTTACATTGTCCTTCTCAGGGCTTTAGCCTCCCTCTCTCTGACATGAAAGCTCTGATGGACTGGGCACCCAAACCTGACTTTCATCAGCTCACTAAGCTGACTTATGGGTAGGCTCATGGAAAGTGCCCTGAAGCTTTTGAAGCTGGTCAGCAGTTATATCCTTGGTAGGATATAACCCATATAGCTTAGATTACAGTAGCAGTGATCATTAAGTTTTCTTACACAACTGTATTTACCATTCCATCACTGTCTGTGCATCTACTTCACAATGTACTGGATAGAACAACATGTTTGGCAGGCTCAGGCATTACAACAATATATCAAACCTGGCTACAGTTTGACTGGCTTTTGATAATGGCTTCTTTGACAGAACCCCATTCTTTAGTCAAAAAAGTAAAAGACAAGCTGTAACAGCGTCAACAAGTAGGCAGTATGCGCACATCTTTTGGGGGTCATTTTTCTCAGCTTCCCAAAGATTGTTTCAGAGAAAACAAAAGAGAGCCTAAAAGCTATTTAGAAGCCCCAGCAGCCTTGGCAACAACAACATTTCAACAGTTTGTTCTGAAGTAGAGGGTACTTCTCGGACAGCTGCCACCTTAGAGGCAGAATTGGACCACAATAGCAAGGTTTCCATTGTCCCTCCCCATGGTCCAGGCAGTATAAATCCTAAGTAGTTGTCTAACTTTCTCACTGTGGATAGAGTCAGAGAACACTGCTCCCCCAGCTGTATCTACAGTGGGACAGTGTGGATGCAGCCAGGGGACTCTGCTGCCTGCATCCACTTGTGTGGCACACCATCAGAAAGAACAGCTGGAACAGGGAAATCACATCTAGAGACTATGCTATACTACTTTGACAACTACTCATAAAACCGCTCTCTCATCCACCTGTTGTACAACCTTGTTAGAGAAAACTGGATCAGCAAAAGGTGCAAAATCTTCTATTCAAAAAAGGAGGTCTTCCAGACCAGACAGAATCCAGATTTTACTCAAGATTCTCTATTGATGCTCAAAGAGACGAACTACCTCAAACTGATTCCAGCCCTTAGTTGTCTGAATCAACATATAGAGAAAGAACCCTTCAAGATGGTCACTTTGCAGTCCATCTTACCTTGTTTGCAAGCAAGAAATTGGATGGACTAGTTGTTTTTCTAGGAAGCCTACCTCCACATCAAACTGTCTAGGAAATTCCTTTGCTTGCAGATAAGATCAATTCATTATCAATTTAGTGCCCTACCCTTAGTGTCACCACCTACTCTTAGGTGTTTTACCAAGCATATGGCTCAGTCTGTGCCCACGTATGATTGTTAAGAGTAAAATCTTTCCTTATTTAGATGACTGGCTTATTGCTACTTTCATAATGTAGAAACTAATTTTTGCAAGGCAATACTTACCCCAGCTGTGCCTATCCTTGAGGAACACCGTAAATGTGGCAAAGTCAAATGAAACCGTCCTAGATTTTGACACTCATTGCCTGTCAGTTGGACACTAGGCTACAAATTACCTTACCCTGGATGAAGTACAAACAATATTTCAAGTTGTAACAAACCTATGTGACAATCCAAAACCAGATGCAGTCACAGTTTGAAGGATTCTTGGCCTAATGGCAGCCACTGTACAAACTGTTGTATGTGCTAGACTCCAACTGACAATACTTCAGTGGATTGTTTCAGTCTACAGAATCTATTACAAAGATAACAAAACTCTCAAGTGTCATACTTGAAACATCTTACTTGATAGACACTGCAACGACCCCTTACTCTGGGCTAGTAATCAAGGAGCTTCAGTCCTCACCACAAATAACAATGAGGGACAGCTACTAGGATCAAAAATGGATACACAGTATTTTCAGATGGAGCTTTCTGCACCAAGCACAATTTCCCTTAAGAGTACACAGGGAGCACACTCCAGACCTGGGGCTGGACTCTGTCTTCAGGCCCCAAACAAGACTCCACACTGACCAGTTTGGAGCACTGTGCCCCTGTTCCAAGTATCTGACACACACACTCTTGGATATTTGGTTTTCTGACACACACACACACACACACACACACACACACACACACACACACACACACACACACACACACACACATGGGAAAAGCTAGTACTGCTTTACCAGCTATGCCCCTCTGCCCAGACTATAAGGTAATTATGCTGCCATCAGTCAGCTACTCTAAGGCTCTTACAAGGGTACCCAGTTATACTGAGTAAAATTAATACTACTATAAATGGTAGATTGACCAAAGCAGCAAGGTTTTCAGGAGTGGCTATAGTGTCACTAAAATAAGCATAAGTACTCTTAAGATGTTAAAAGTATTCTCTAAAAGACCATCCACAATGAAAGGTATAGAAATATTTAATAATAAATAATAAAATAGAAACCATGAGAATACTGAATATCTAGTTACAATAACCACCAGAGTTTCAATCATAGGAGATATAACACAACATAGTCGGATCGATTCACACAGATGCCAAAAAAACAATACTTGGGTAATCTTACTATATTTTCCTGACTGACTAAAGAATTATGGTTCCCTAGTTAAGTTATTTACTACAACAAGGCAAGATGATGAGTGCTGAGTTGCTTATTACAGCAAGGCAAGATGAGGTGTGCTGAGTTGCTTACTACAAGGTAAGATGAGGTGTATGGTTGTGTGAGGTATCTATGAAAGATCTTGCCTGCCAGATTCCAAACAACAAAGTGCTGCTGTGAGCTCCAGAATATCAATCACTAATATCTAAAAAAAAAATTCAGTGCTGGTTGTAGAATGACATCTCATCTGGTCACCTGACTCTGGTACAGTCCACACCCAGAGCTTTGCTAAGATATGTTCAGCATCTGAAAGCTATAAAACAGTTTAAAAAACTTCCTCCCTTCCAGGGCAACACTTATCTCACCCTTAAGGACACTACAGTAAGATTCCTGGTCCTGGTTTTCCCAGACATTTCTGTCTCTGGCTGCAGTCAGACCTGTAAGATAAATTCTTTATGGCTAAACCAACCCATTTAATTTTCAACCTATTTTTTTTTTCAAACTTAGCTGGACTTAGATTAACCTCTTCCCTTCCAGAATTCTCTGTTAAAATATATACATTTAATCAGTTATAATACTGTCTGACATACATGTATATCTCTTTTCTGTCCAGCATGACCCACTGTTGGTGCATTTTTAACACAAGCATCTGTACAAATCAGTGTGATAGTGAAATGACTAAAATTCTTTGCAAAACTCCAGCTAGCTATGCTGGCATGTTACACATGCACTGTCCTGCTCTTTCTGGCACAGATGGCACTATCTCATAACATCACAGACACATCCAAAAACCTCACTGCAGTAAGGCCATTTACTCAGTGTCTTCTAACCACAGATAAGTCCTGTCTGGGGTGGGGACATTACTTAAAGAGGATGGTTCAAGGGATGTGGACAATGTCAGAGGCCCAGTTGCCCATAAATTTCTTGGACATGAGTGCAGTCTTCTTAGAGTTGCATTTATTTCAAGTCCTACTCCTCCAAGATGCAGTGTCCAGCCCCCTCAGACAAAATGGCAGCAGTATTACTTGAAGCACAGTCTTACCGCTTTTGCAAAGAAACTAAGTGCAAATAGGTTATACCTTCATATTGCTTTCAGATATCAACACACATCTCAGGGACATCCAGCATCATTGGGGACCAGTTGAGTAGACAAATACTGCTGCTACAGGAATGGTCTCTAAAATCAATAGCTTAAATACTTTTAACAGATCTCTTCATTTTGACCTATAGCATCAAATGCAGCAGCTTCCTTTCTATTGTCGCCTAAGAATGATACCCAAATGATGCATTAGTTTACAGTTGGCCCCTCTGATTCCTGTGTACCTTTTCCTAACGTTCCACTCATACTGAGATTTCTACAGAAAGGTGAAATGTACAAAGCCAAGATAATTCTCAAAGCCCCTTTTTGGCCCTGCCAGATATGGTTTCTCCTGCTTTGGTCTCATCTAATAAAGAAATCTCTTCTAGCATTGCACCCTCATCTGCTGTCATACCCATCCAGTCAGCCTCACCCAAACACACAATCCCTTTGATTGACTGTCTGGTTTCTCCACTTCCAGTGATGACCAAGGAAGATAGGCTCCCACCTGTAATACAACTCTTCACAACTTTTCAGACACCTTCCACAAGAAAGATTAACCAAAATAAATGGACAAACTTTATCTTATGAGCAAACAAAAATCCACCCCTATTCCATCTCTCATTTCTACAGATGTAACCTTTTTGCCAGAGCTGTTTTATTCAGGATCTAGTTATTCTTCCATCCAAGTACATTTTGCTGCACTTCTGTCCTATCACTAAGTATTTCCATAATTCTTAGCTTCCCATAAGCTTAGTAAGACCTTCATAAAAGAAGTATTCCACTCCACACCCTCTTTTTACTACTACCTGTACCTCCAAGGGGTATAAACTTCTTTTTTTTCCAACATCTTTATTAAATTTCCACATATGACAAAGGCAATCTTACATTTATATAAATGAAAAACATAAAAAATGATATCACTTATTTGCAAATAGTTTACATCACAGATACCATTGAGAACTCAACTGAAGCAAACAGTGCAGCAACCATAAAAGTTCAACTAGAAAAGAAAAAGCAGCAAATGCACTGTGTGCAAAATTCTGTCTCTGTGTCTTGGGAATTCACCTCTATTCAACGCTCATACCAGTCCACAACACCTTCAATGAAACCAAGTAGAAGTGAACAAAAGTTTATTGTAATGCCAACAAACAAAGAATGGTTAAGCGCTTTCACTTCTGAGGAAGCTTGTTTTATTCAAGTGAAAGCGCTTAACCATTATTTGTTTGTTGGCATTACAATAAACTTTTGTTCACTTCTACTTGGTTTCATTGAAGGTGTTGTGGACTGGTATGAGCGTTGAATAGAGGTGAATTCCCAAGACACAGAGACGGAATTTTGCACACAGTGCATTTGCTGCTTTTTCTTTTCTAGTTGAACTTTTACAGATACCATTTAAACAACTGTAGTTGTAAACATTATAAATCACTTATAAACCTTCCAGTCATTGTCAGTTAAGCATTATATAGCTCATTCAAATCCTGTCTATTAAACCTCATTCTTGCTCTGCATATACTGTTCCCACAATTTCCATTTTTTCTATGTAGTTTGCTCCTTTCCTTTTTCAAAGATCCCAATTGCAGTTGTTTTATCTCTGTTGCTATATTCACTACTTCTAGTAAAGTTGATCTAGACTTTGATTTCCATTTTCTAGTGATTGCTTTTTTAGCAGCCACCATAATTAAACTCAGCAAGGCTTTACTATGTCTAGTCAATTCCAATTCTATAGCATAACTCAAAAAATAATCTCCATAGTCAGTCCAGCATCTCCGACAGAGCGGTCCACAGGGAATCCCAAAAGTCTGCCAGCTCATCACACCTCCAGAAAATATGTTCCCAGCTACCTCTTTCTTGACCATCACACCTCCAACATTTGCTATCCAGTTGAAGAAAAATTCTTTGGAGTCTACTTAGGGTATAAAAATATCTGTGCAAACATTTCCAAGCAAAGATCATAAATCTTCTAGACTTTGTTGCATATTTGGGAGATATACATATATCCCCCCATTGTCTTTTTGTGAATTGCTTGTCCAATCTCTCTTCCCAATCCTTTCTAAGCTCCTCTGATTCTTATAATTATCATGTAGTATTTTATATGCTTTACTAATCATTCCTTTTTTAACAGCAGCTTCTGTTGTAGATTCTATTAAAAACTCTAACACCTGTCCTCCTTTATAGCCAAAGTTGCCTCCTTTATGCCCAAAGTTGCAATGCAGTCCAGTCTAACTTAACTGGCCACTTAACGTTTTTTCTTTCCAAGATATGCTAAGAAAGGAAAATATGGATTTCACTGCTTGAATGTACAGAGACAGATTTAATTTGTAAAGAATAAGAGAATTCAGAAAAGGCACTCAATAATTTATTTTCCAAAGAAAGGTTAGAATGTAGCAAAACTATATTTTTCTAAATGTGAGTTTGACTGTATTATTTTGTACTATTCTTCTAGGAATATGCCACTATTTTCAAAACCCAGAGCTCACACTGTCAGGTATCAGGCTACCTCAGAGGCTTTCCTCAGGAATCTTCCGATCGACAAAACATGTGTGCTGTTGGTCTTCCTCACACACCTTTGCTGAGTATTAAAGTTTGAACAGTTTGTCTAGGTCCAAAACCTCCTTTGTAGTATCCATTCTCAAAGGCCTTTTAGCCTAATGTCTAATTCATCTGAAGGTCTACCAAGGATTATGTGTATCATTTTATTTTGTGAGGACAGGATCAACTTAAATATGTAAGCTATGTACTTACCAGAATGACAACTTTAGTTGAACTCTGTCTCTGCAGTGGGAATAACCAGCACCTGTCTCCCTGTAAACTTTCTTCTTCAGAGGGACCTGGAGGAGCACCCAAGGCCTATTATTGGCTGAATCAGTGCTAAAAAGTTACTCTTTACTGATAGAATATTATTCCTGGATATTCAAAGCCTTCCTCACTATTGGATGCTTGCTGGTTTTTAATTGTTCTTGAAAAACTAGCTAGGAACAGTGGATTATGGGTAAGTGGAGGAGATCAAGCTAGTGAAAGATCTCATGGTTGTCATGTAAATGGTGTCTATGTCAACCAATCCATCCATTTCTAGTTTACTGACAGACTAAATTTATTGTTCTGGCAAGTATATAGCTTTTGTTTATCTGGTAGTCAAAATGGCAAGATTTGTAAACCCCAAATTTGGAATGGTCTCATTATGTTGATAAAAGTAAATGGAAGACTGCTAGGCAGAGTTGTAACAGACCATCTACCGAGATAATATCCTTTAGTGTACTATGCATGCAGAGTGCACAGTATATAGTGAAATATGGTGATGAAGTGCTTCAAAAAATTGCAAGTCTTAGCATTCCTCTGTAATCATTACTATTTAAACACTATATATTTTGCATTCATTTTTATAGTAGGCCTTGTGCAAAGGGTTGAGGAATAAATAATTTTGTGACCAGATGCTTCTGCAGCATTTCCAACTTTTCTATGAATGCAGCATACTCACACAATTTATTGACTAGCCAAGTCTTCCCTGCAGTTTGATATTTAAGTTTGATAACACGTCCAGGTCATTTAGATAAGTCATCATATAAGAGGTTGGCATTTTTGTATCTGTTGCTCATAACAAATGTTATTTCCTTGTGCATTTTAAGAGCTTATTTATGCATCTGCCCTGTTCACCTACAAAACGTGGCTGTAGTAAGTCAAATCTTCATTCTAATCTTACTTCCTCAGGAAAGGTCTTGATGATTCAGACTCCTCAGTATTATGGAATTCTCAGTTGCAGTGACCTTTTCCATGACCTCTTTCATTTCAAGGATTTTAATGCTTAGCTCCTTTTGATGAATTCTTGAGACAAAACTCCAATTCCTCCATTCATGGAGCGGGCACCAATTAATTGTAATACCATATATTTTTTCTTCAGCACAAAGATCAAATTTTCAGAACTGTCACTGCATATAGAGTTGGCAGTTCTTCCACAAGAAGAAAAGATCTGGTTAGTCCTCAAATAAATATGGTCACATGATCAGTGTTATTAGTGTCACTTGTTAAATTGAAATTAATGACAATGCCATTGTTAAATTGAATTAACAGCATCATGCAGGTCACACAGACAAACTGTACAGCTATATATTCATATAATGACAGATTTAGTGAAATGTGCCCTATTGTGAGATTATAACATTTCCTTTATAACACAGAATATATCAGGTACACTGCATTTCCTCAGCTGGCCTGAATTACAGAATGTCCAACAAACAGTTCTCCACAGTCACTTTTTCATCCAGCTTTAAGCCTTATCCTTGATGAAACATGCTTTTACTGTATTGAAGCCTTCTTTTTCTGCAACATTATCTCAGTCCAGAGAAAACCAGTTCTCAGCAGGCTGAAATGTTCTTTCACAAATGTTCTTTCATTGATAGAATGGTTGTAACTTTTTTTGTTGTGTTAGCCATTTCCATTTAGCTTGAATATCTGTGTACATTCAACTGTTTAGGATATTTCAACAAGCTTCTGTTGTTAATGCCATTCATTATAAAACATTATTCTGTTAAGCCAATGCATCATATGCTATTCTAAAAATATATCATACTGTTATTATGATTACCAAACCTTTGTTACTGTCAAGGAAAAACAACAATACTTTTTGTTTTACTATGTCATGCAAGCACATTCTTATTTCTTCCTGCATTTGCAGGCTCTGTATTTTTTATACTATTCCTAAAAATATCACACTGTCATAGGTTCATAGGTAGGTACTAGGCTATCGACCCAAGGACCTATGCAATCCTAGCCAATAAGGTTCCCTGGCTTTCGCAACCCAAGAAGGTTATTTTCCTGTGGCCCTGTCGAGCAGAGCCACAGAAGTGATCTCCGGGGTGAATTTCCTATTTCCCATCCACTCATCAAGATTTTTCTTAAAGAGTGCTAATGCAGAACTCTGCATGACATAGATAGGTAGTTTGTTCCAGAGTATGGAAAGTCTCTGGGAAAGGAATCTATATCTCCAGCATGTTCTGTTTATTGTGGTGACAAGGTTGAGGTCCCTGGCCTGAAGTGTATAGCTCAGAGGGATTGGGATTTCTTTAGGTGTAGCATGTCCAACAGCTCTGGGATTGACATAGATTTATAGGTTAGGCAGAGATCACCTCAGAGTAGGTGATATGCTATGGAGTAAAGCTGGAGTTATTTGAGACGGTCAGCATAGGGCATCTGTTTAAGTCTCGCAATCCTCTTTGTGAGGTATTTTTGTGGCCTTTCCAGCTGTTGCAGATGTCTTGTGAGGTACATTCCAAAAGGGGCGTTGTACTCAATAATGGGTCTAATGAGAGCCGAGTAGAGGGGAACAATAACCTCTATTTTCCTGGATGAGAACCTTTTCATGATGAGATGTGCCACGTTGAAGGATTTCCTGACTACTGTGGTGATGTGATTATCAAAGGAGAGACTACTGTCCACCTGAGTCTGAAGGTCTGTTATCACACCTTTGGCATTAAGTGGACTACTGCCTATGTGGTAGTTCATGGGTACCACGTTTTTACCAAAGGGGATGACAATGCCCTTTTTGGCATTGAGCTTGAGGCTGTGGCTCTGACAACAGGCATCAGTCTCAGTGAGGCCCTTCTGTAGGATGTCCATTTCATTTGGGGACTCGACTATGGCACCTAATTTGCAGTCATCTGTGAACTTCATCAGCCAGAGGCCCTCTGTGTTAGCCTGTACTTCCAAGAAGTATATACCAAACAGGAGAGGACCCAAGACTGAACCTTGTGGTACTCCACTTGTAACAGGTTTGAAGTCAGATTTGGAGTCTGCAACTTTTACAGTGTGGGTTCTGTCAGTGAGCTATTTGGCAACCCATCTTGTGACATAGGTTCATAGCTTCATAGGTTGGTACTAGGCTATCAGCCCTAGGGCCTATACAAGCCTAGCCATAACAATTCCCTGGCTATTTCTTCCCTCACTATTTACTTCCTGGACCTCTGTCTAGCAGGGTGACTGATGTGATCCCCGGGGTGAGTTTTCTTTCTCCCATTCAATCGTCAAGGTTCCTTTTGAAGAGGGCCAAAGAGGCGCTCTGCTTGACATATATGGGCAGTCTATTCCAGAGTCTGGGGAGTCTCTGGGTCAGGAACCTATCTCTCCAGCATGTTTTGTTTATTGTGATGACAAGGTTTAGATCCCTGGAGCGTGTAGCTCTGAAAGATTGGGATTTCTTTAAATGTAGCATGTCCAACAGCTCTGGGTTTGACATGGCCTTATATGTTAAGCAGAGATCGCCTCTGAGTAGACGATATGTGACAGAGTATAGCTGGAGTTTTTTAAGGCGGTCAGCATAGTGCATCTGCTTTAGGCCTGTGATTCTTTTAGTGAGGTATTTCTGCAGCCTTTCCAGTTGTTACAGGTGTCTTGAGAGGTACATACCAAATGGGGCATTGTATTCTATAATGGGTCTAATGAAGGATGAGTACAGTGGGACAATGACCTCCTTTTTTCTGGATGAAAAGCCCTTAGTGATGAGGTTTGCCACATAAAAGAATTTCCTGACTGTTGTGGTGATGTGGTTATCGAAGGTGAGACCACTGTCCACCTGTGTCCCCAAGTCTCTTATCACACTTTCAGTGTTTAGTGTACTGCCACCTATGTGGTAATTCATGGGTACATGTTTTTTTCCCACAGGGGATATCTATACATTTCTTGGCATTGAGCTTGAGCCCATGGCTCTGGCACCAAGCATCTGTTTCTGTAAGGCCCTTTTGTAGAGTATCCACATTATTTGGAGATTCAGTAATGGCTCCCAGTTTGCAGTCATCTGTGAACTTTGTTAGACAGAGTCCCTTAGTATTGTCCTGTACTTCAGAGAAGTAGATGCCAAACAAGAGTGGTCCCAGGACTGAATCCTGAGGTACTCCACTTGTCACTTGTCTGGAGCTAGATTTGGAGTCAGTTACTTTTACAGTGTGGGTTCTGTCAGTAAGCCAGTTGGCAACCCATCAAGTGACATAGGGATTAATGCCCAGCTTAGTAAGTTTATCTATGATTCCAGAGTGGGGGATGGTGTCAAAAGCCTTGGCGAGGTCCAGATAGGCTGTGTCCCTCGTCCACAGCTCTGGAGACTGATTCAAAGAAGTCAATCAGGTTCAGGAGACAAGATCGGCCCTTCATGAACCCAAACTTGGATTTATACCTAGTTTAGTGAGTTTATCTATGATTCCAGAATGGGGGATGGTGTTGAAAGCCTTGACAAGGTCAAGATAGGCTGTGTGAACTGCCTTACCCTCATCTTTGGTTTTGGTGACTGTTTCAAAGAAGTCAGTCAGGTTCAGGAGGCATGATCTGCCCTTCACAAACCCGAACTGGGTGGGGTCCAGAGTTTGAAGGTAACCAATGTCTTTGTTTATGAGTTCTATGATGATATGATCCATGGCCTTGCAGACCAGGCTCATCAGGCTAATAGGGCGATAGTTCCTCTGGGGCCTGTGGTGGCTCCCCATTTGTGGAGTGGTATAATTGTTGCTGTGTGCCACTCAGTGGGTACAATGCCTGATGTGAGGCTGTGATTGAATATGGTGCTTAGGTGGGGGGCCAGTTCGTTCTGAAGTTCATGAAGAATGCAGCCTGGGATGTTGTCCGGTCCCATGGATGCTGTGTTCTTGGCTTTGGAGAGGGTGGTTTTACCTACTCAGTTGTGATTGCAGGGGCCGGTATGGATATGGGCCCTTTAAGGGGTGAGGGGGGGGGTAAAGTTGGCACTGAACCTATCAGCTAGGATGTTAGCAATATCAGTTGGTTCCGTAATTTTCGTGCCATTGTGCTGTAACTCAGAGCAGATCAGGGTGTTGCCACTGAGATTCTTGACATAGCTATAGAATGCTTTGTGGTTGTCCTTAGAGTCAGTGGCAATAATGTTTTCATAGCTGGATTCGGAGGATTTTATGAGGGATCTCAGGTTCTTACTGAGGCTGACTAGTGAGCTCCTCCACTCATAGGCATTTTATTCTCTTTTGCAGCAGTGTCTTCCTTCTGTTGTGTAATTTGTTTATAGTAGGGGCCCACCAGATTGGCTTCCTTTTTTGGAGGATAGCATCTTGGTTCTGCTAGGGATAGCACGATCCATGCACTTATATAAGTGCATATAGAGTGCATTTGTATAAGATTCGACAGTCATAACTGTATTGTCCATCTGCATGGGTGTTGTGAAGTTTGCCACTTATAAGAAGCATGAAGTTGGCTTTGGAGAAATTGTTTACAGTGGTTTCTTTAGTGGGGCTGGGGGGGAGGGTGGATATCTATGGTGATTAGCTTATGGTCGGATCTGACGAGTGAGGAGTTGACTTCAAGTGTGGAACACCGGTCACTCATGTTGGTAATGATTAGGTCTAGGATATTATTTCCCCTGGTGGGGGGTGTGGATAAGTTGATCCAGGGCACTGGAGTTTATGAATTCTAGAAAGCATTGAGCAAAGGAGTTGGTACATGAATAGTTTTCCCAGTTAATGATGGGGTAGTTGAAATCACCCATTATTAGGGTGTTTGGTTGAACCCTAATATTTTCCAATATATCAAGAAAAGAGGAGTGGGAATCATGGGGCATAGTGGGGGATCTGTAGCTAGCTATAATATGGATTGCAGTTCTGCCCAGAGTTAGTTGTACTTGGATCATTTTGAATGCATTATGTTGAGCAACTAGCCTGGAGGTGTGGATATCCTTAATGAATATGGACACACCTCTGCCCTTGGTGTTCCGGTCCTTGTTAGATGGCCGAAAGGTATGGTATGACTTATATCCTAGTAATGCAGGGGTGCTTACTGGAGCCTTGAACCAGGTTTCAGTCACTGCACAGATATCGATGTTCTCCATTTTAAGGAGTGCCTCGAGTGAGTGCATTTTGAGGTTTAGACTTCTAGTGTTGAGTAGCATTACCCTCAGTTGTTCCTTGCCTGTATCTGTTATGGTGGTGGGTTTATTGCTTGTACCTTGCCTAAAAAAGGCACTATAGCGGCAGCAAGAGCCTTAGCCAGTATCTGGAATCCCAGGGGCAACAGGTGCAGACCATCTCTGGCAAAGCATTGTGGCCTGTCGACCATGTCGTCCCAGGCAGGCAGAAACTGGATCCCCCTTAGAATGACACCAGAAGCTTAGCCATTTGTTGAAGTCAATCATTTTGTCTTTGTACTGTGGTATCATTCTGGGTGAAGGTAGGATGCTACTCAGGGCTGGGGTCACACCTGCCTGGATTATAAGATCGGAGAGCTCCTCCATGTCTCTTTTCATGTAGTCCAGGGAGGTATGTCTCAGGTCATTCACACCAACATGGACAATGTCTGAATCATATTTGTACTTGTGGACTGACCTGAATGCGTGGCTTATGTGGGGGATCCTGGCACCTGACAGGCAGCTAACAGTAACCTTCTCCTTGTCTATTCTGGTGAGTGGAACATCAGTGTGCCTGGCTATAGAGTCACCTATGACTAATGTGTTAGGCACATTGTTTTGCCTTATGGGCTGTGTTTGAGTGGCACACTGGATCAGTGTGTTATGTGTCTTTTGGGTTGTGTTGAGGGGTAGAGGTTGCTTGTGTTTCTGCTTTGGAGGTCTCTGTTGCTTGGGCAGATTCTTATTGAGAGCCTCCAATAATGTTTTTGTGTGTCTATGTGTGGGTTTTGGTGGTGTATGTGTAGTGCGACTATGTGATGAGTGTGGTGTGGTGTGGTGTGGTGTGCGTGTTTACCTTCTCCTCTTGACTGAGAAGTTCAGTCTTGGGTTGAGAGAGCTTTGCGTCTAGTTTGGTAAGATAAATGCATCTCTCACAGGTTGTAGTGTTGGGTGGTAGGAGGAGAGGGTTGTCAGTGTACATGACACAATTGCTACATTACCCCAAGATGCCCAGATTAATCAGATATACAGGAGAAAACACCGGGAGCTGTCCCTTGGACATGCCTGGGTAATCACTATTTTTTTCTAGATAAGTGAGGGAAGTAAGTACTAGAACTGTTTTCCTTGAAGTAGCTTGAGGAAGATAAGTACAAAAACTGTTAACCCCTAGGAAATGAGAAAGATTGAGTGCTTCAGTAATTTGTAGTTTATTTAGTGCTTACAACAGATCTGGACCAGTGCTGAGCACAGAAAAGCAGATTCAAGTGCTAAAATTAAGAAACTGGCTAGTTCTAAGGAAAAAACTGAAGAGCAGACTTTATGGTGCCAGGAATAGTTTAATCTTAGCTAAGTGGCGCTGTGCAATGCACAAAACCCCACAAACACAGGTTTTTAAGCAGAAAGATGAAAGGGATAGAAATAGCCCAAAATGGCCAATAAAACTACAGTTTCTGACTGTTTCAGTTTTAACAAGGAAAATAGGCTATCACACTTGAGTGTGTAGCCCTTTACAGTTTAACAGATGAAAATGCTTAAAAATGATACTTTAAAGTGCAAACAGTATTTGGTTACAAAAACAATTCAGATAAGTAGCACAGTTAATAAAAAAGTGGTCGGAACAATGCGGCTAGCAAAAACAAGCAGTAAAAAGCAAAACAGAGGTACTTAATCCTTTCCTCTCTCTGCTGCTGTAGGACTCTGCAGGACACCCAGACAGGCTCTTGCTGAGGTAATACAAGAGCAAAATCTGCACAAACATGGGTTTTTTCAGGAAGATGAAAAGGATAGAAATAGCCCAAAACAGCCAATAAAACTACAGTTTCTGAGCAGAAACCACTCCTCCAGGGACAGATAGGCTGTTCCAAAGCTCACCACTCTCACTAATGAACAGAGAAGCTTCTCTCTATCTTAGAAAGGTCTGGGCAATGCAGGAACTTACAAACAGCCCAGAATCCAGCAAACTCTGAAAACCAGACTTTACTAGATCTAGAAAGGTGGGAAACGAGTAGAGGGATAGGATTTTTTTTAATTTAAGGCAAATACAGCAATAAAACACTTTTAATATGGAAAATAGGCCATCACACTTGAGTGTGTAGACCTTTACAGTTTAACAGATGAAAAACACTTAAAAAATTATATTTTAAAGTGCAAATAGTATTTGGTTACAAAAACAGTTCAGATAAGTAGCACAGTTAATAAAAAAGTGGTTGGAACAATGCAAATCAATATGAGAGACAACAGTTTCACCAATACATGCTGTTACTGAGACCAAATCTCAAACATATCATTGCTATGAGGTAAAACCATATATTCTATAATCATTAACTTCACTAAGTGTCTAGCTGAAAAATGATAGGATTAAGGACTTTAGCAGAGATAGCCCAGATTCATGAATGCCTGTAATCCACTTTATCACCATGTGCATGACAAGCATGGTAATTTGTATTCATTAAACAAGTCTGTACATATTGCATAGCTTCAAACCAAGGGTAAGCAGGAGACTGCTAATGAAGGAATAAATAGGTGAAACACATGCTAATAAAGTAAATCAACATGGTGGAGTTATTCAGGAAAGTATAACCCCCCAATTTAATTCTTTAGATTTAAAAAAAGGGTACTTAACATGGATGTCTCTTTCTCTACTATTCTTTTTGCTTTAGTTGTAGTATTTTTTTTAGTGGTAGTATTTTTTTTGTTTTAGTAGTAGAATCTTTAGCAGTTTCAATCAGAAAAAAATTATAATATGCATAGAATTAAAATAAATGATTCATATGACTCAACAACTCCTTTTTTTTTTTGTGGACAATATTCTTTTAACAGTTAAAAATCTAAATGTATCCTATAATTACAAGCATCAAGAAATTTCTAAATTTGCTGAGGTTTCTGGATTATTTTTTAATCAGAGTAAAACTAAAGCTTTGACTCTTAATAAAGAGATGAATACTGTTGTTCCATTAGTAAAAAACAAAAAAAAAAAATAGAAATCTGAATGTAAAACACTTTTGCACAATAAAACATTAAGACTTTAAAAGAGTAAGGGGTGGCCAATAACATCAAAGACCATGAAACTTGGTGCTGTCATTCTTTTAATATCAACTCCAAGAACTTCTTCAGAAAAACAGATCCACAATTCTTGTAATATTTAAACAATCACATTAACAATTCAAATTAGTTCTCCCAATACCAAATTCATATAAAAACATTACAAAAGACAGACCTCTAAAATAATAATATATATATGTAAATATATGTACATAAATATATGTATACTGCAGTGGTGGTGCTGCGGTAGCATTGTCGCCTCACAGTTAGACGTTGCACATTTGATTCTCAGTTAGAGCATCTTCTGTGTGTCGACATGCGTGAATGGGCGTTCCTTCATTGAAGGTTGTGCGTTAGGCCCAGCAAGTCAGCATGTAAAAATCTACTGCCAATCATTAGCAGACCGGAGTTCCGCTGTGGCGACCCCTAACCGGGAAAAGCCGAAAGACAGTAAATATATGTATATGTATAAATATATTTAAATTAACTTATAATGTTGTTTAAATTATTTTGTTTTTTTAATATTTAATATTTATTGTATCATTTAATCCTGGTGACCTGTCAGATGATAAAAAAAAATATTTGCCATAAGGCTTCTTTAACTTCCAATCTAGTGTTAAAGTCCCCTATTAAGGGCAACAAAGGTACACTATCTAAAACATAAAAAGAAAACTTTCTAAAATTCTGATAAACTGATGCATGTTTAGCCAGAGCATTCTTTACATCTTTGTTCTTAATGGAGGTAACATGGTTCTAAATGTACTTAGAAAAATTTCTAACAGTTTTTCCCACATCAAAATAAGGACAAGATTCACAAAATGCAAAATACACTTGTTTTACTCAAAGACTAGTTTATCTGTTCTTAGGACTTCCAAGATGGCTCCACATTGAGTCACAGCTTAATTCTAGCTCTCCCAGTGTGAAAACAGAGACTCAGCAAAAAAAAGCCAGTGGACTAACATTTCTGGGTAAATTAGAGTAACTACCTAGTAAGTGTACTGCCTGAATTTCAGGGAAAAAGAAATACAGAAGACTTATGGGAAAAATCAGCTACAAAATGTGAGGAAGAAACACTGGCAAAAAGCAATGCAACCTCCTGACATGAATTCCAGTAACCTACAGGAAGATATAAGACAACTGCATACATACCTGGTTAAAATAAATGAAACACTGATGGAGTATATCAACGCAAACAACAAAAGACTGGAAGAAATTTTAAACAAATATTCAGATGAGGTGATAAAGCTGCAAAAATCAGAGGTCAAAATGAAAAAAAAGACTGGCTGAATATGAGACTATGCCAGAAGAGGTGTTTAAAAAAATAGAAGAATTAGAGGACACAGCATGTAGGGAAAACCTGAGGTTATTTAGTTATACCAGAAAAGCTGGAAGGAACAGACTGCATTAATTTTTGAAAGCACCAATAAGTAACTGGACTGGTATTCCACAGCAGGAGTTGAGTTGAAAGGGCACATGGTGTGTATGC
The DNA here is from genome assembly GCF_019279795.1 of Protopterus annectens. NCBI lineage: Eukaryota > Metazoa > Chordata > Ceratodontiformes > Protopteridae > Protopterus > Protopterus annectens. The sequence goes on from NC_056729.1 coordinate 70,370,301, forward strand.
TTCAAGCCTGGCTATGAGACAGCAATCTAGACCTTTAATAGTAAAGATGCAATCCTACCAGCAGAAGGAGTTGATTTTGACAAAACTGTGGCAGAAGGACAAAGTACTAAAAGTGGGAGACGGCAGTGTTTCTGGAGAATGATTACTCATTGTATACTAAGCAGAAGAGAAGCAAATGTATTCCTCTATTCAGGGAATGTTGAGGTGAAGGTATAAGATTTCATCTGCTGTACCCAGTTGTTTTCAAAGTATTCTTCCCTGAAGGGACAAAATCATTTTTTAAAGTACATGCTAAGGAGGAAATACAAAAGTTTGTCCAACAAAAAGTGAGCTGTGAAACAGAGTTAGATTTTGATTATTGTTCTTCTGGTAATAAAGACCACAAAGAGACTATACCTGTGAAACTTTTTCCAGCATTTCAATGGAAAATGTTGGAATGAAGGAAGGGAGCACAATAGTTTACTAGAAGAATTGAGAGTATATTGGAAATGAAACAGAGACAGGATTTGAGAGATGGAGATGAACAGTAATAAAACCAGTAACAATGTGGGATTACAGTGCATTATTTATATGTGTGAAATATGACAGAACATGAAAATCTGGAAAAACTGGATTTTTTCAGAATTTGTTAGACTTGTGGGGGATTCTAAAGCATGTGCCCTTCTTTATGTCATAATGCTTTGGGGAGGAGGAGGGAAAAAGTTAACTGTAAGTAAAGAATTTTTTTTTACTAGCTCTGTTTTTGTGGTGTATGGTTTTCTTTGCATGCAATAAAATAAAGTTTTCTCAGTTATTTTTAAGTGCACTGGGGATTGTAAACAGGTGATGCTGTTGTTTTCTTTTCTTTCTCCCTTCTCTCTTTCTTCTTGTTCAGTTTTAAGAAATGCAGACAATGCAATGAAAAAAGCCTGGTTAAAAGAGCATGACAAAAGAAAAATGAATGTGCTTTTTCTCATTTTTGCTTGGGGAAATGACTGGATTAAGGACCTTTGATTAGGTAAGAAGTTTTAAGAGTAAGCAAGTAAGTGAAAAAGAATATTGAATATTATGAGAATTTTTCCCCTACAAAAACATGTATGTTCAGTAGCAATTCTGCAGCTGGTCTTTGTGTTTCCATCTGATAAACAGAAACTGGCTACAGACTGGTGGAGTGTGATTGGCTAAAGGAAAAAAACTGAGAAGAGATATTGTCTAGGATATAATGATCTCTGAAAACATTCAGGGGTTTTCCCATCTGGGAGAGCAATAAAGAAAAGACAAAAGCAGTTAGCACTTAGTAGAAGCACAGGCTGTACCATGCATCTTAGCATGTTTAACCTTTCTTTTAGGCTAACTCAAGTCTATGAATGTGTGTGTCAGTTTGGGACATTTGTTTCTATTAGGAGGGTTAAACTTCAGTATTTGAAGATGTACATTGTCTTGTGTGTTAGTATTAAGTTAATAGGTTTTAGGGAGCATTGGAGTATGCTTGTTTTTTTGTTTGAGGGCTTTCAGTAAAGCAAAAAGTTTTGTAGGATGTGACATAGGCTCAAATGGGTATGACAAGAAACAAGTGTATAAAGGTTCAACCTGTCAGACAGTCTATGCATGTAACACAAAAGCTGGAGCTAGACATTTAACAAAAATGGTGTTATACATAAAAGGTGGGAATAATAACTTTTTAATGTAATGATGCTTTCAGTAATGTCTTTCAATGTCAACGGTCTCACAGATAAATACAAAAAAGAAAGATTAGTGGACTATATTTAAAAATGTAAAGTGCAAATAGCTATGTTAAAAGAGGCAAACTTAGAACTGAACATGTGAATTTGATAAAGAAATGTTTTCAGGATGGTTACTCAGCGGAATACCTGTGATAAAGGAAAAGAGGAGTATTTATATTAATTGCAAGAGGAGCTTCAATAGTAGGGGATAAAAATAATAATGGCAGATTTTTACTACTAAGGGGCTAGTGGCAAGGGAGGAGGATTACACTGGCATGTATTTATATTCCACCTAAAACTGCTATGATGGAGTTTAAGAATTCTGGGAGAAATAATCAGTTTTTCAGCAGGGAGTATTACTTATAGGTGGGGACTAGAATCTGATTTGCAACAGTAAAGATGTGTCTAGGGGGCCCAGAAGGGAAAGTATAACAAAGGAGGGTAGATTTGTAAAGAAATTTATGAAAATATTTAGCATGGAGGATGTGACTTCAGTAATAGGAGTTCAGAGTGGATTTTACATATTATTCCCCAAGATAAAAAAACTGGGCTAGGCTAGAAATAATTTATATTTCACAGGAACACGTGCATTTAATTGAAGGATTTTATATGCACCCAATAACTATTTCAGATCATACACCAATAATAACTAAAATAAAAACACAGGGTAATGAAATAAAAATGAGACAGTGGTGCTTTCCTACCTATCTGTTGAAAAGAGAGGAATTTAAGGAATGGGTAGTAGAGATTATTCAGGAGCTGTTAGAGAGGACAGAAATTTCTTCTGAAAATATAGCTAAGGAATGGGATAAAGTTAAGGTGGAGTTTAAAAATAGGGTGGAAATAAAAGAAAGGGAGCTATGGTTAAGAGGTAACAAGAATTACTTAGAGAGGACTGACAGATGTTAAAGTATTGCAGAACAGGGGGAATCTTACAGAACAAGAAGAAGATCAACTGCAGAACACTAAGCAGAAAATGAGGGCTTACCTTGATAATATGCACAAGTTTAGAAAGATTGCTGTTAAGCAACTGTTTTTTGATAATAACAGTAGAGCACAAATATTTTAGCACAATGACTCAGACAACAGAAATTAGACAGGACTGTCACCAAACTTAGGGAGCATATAACAAAGAATGCAACAAGAGTTCCTGTAGAGGTATTACAAATATTTCAGAAATTCTATGAACTTCTGTATACAGCAGAGAAATCTGGAAATCAAGAAAAGTTGCAAATGGAAATGTTTATGGAAGAATTAAATATGCCAAGGTTAGAGGTAGATGAGATTCAATTAGTAACAGTTATGATAAGAGGAGATGAGATAAAAACTGTGATGTATAACTAATCTACAGGAATTCCCCATGAATAGATGGTATTCCTGTGGAAGTTTGGAAGCTAGGATGGAAAAGACTGATAAAGATTTGGAAGGCTTTCTTTAACAGTATTTTAAGAGGAGAAGAGCTACCAACATCCCGAAAGAAACCAATGGTAGCTGTAATACCTAAAGAGTGTAAAGATCCATTAGACCCAGCTTCATACAGGCCCATTTCAATACTAAACAATATTTATAAAAAGTTAATTTCTATAATGGCTAAAAGAATGATAAAAGTAATGCCAGAATTGATAGATATGGATCATTGTGGTCTTGTGGAGGGGAGGCAAAGATTTAACAACATCTTGATGCAGAGAAAGCAGTTGACAGAGTAAACTGGGACTTTATGAACATGGTTATGGAACCACTTGCATTTCCCAAAAAAATTATAAGGTTGATTAGGAAGATGTATTAGGGATCGGAGGCAAAAATTAAAGTGGGTGGGGTCCTCTCTAATAATTTCTGCTTGAGCAGAGGAACCAGACAGGGGTATCCTCTCTCTCCTTTGTTATTTGCATTATATTTAGAACCACTGGCAAAGAAAATAAGGGACTCAGAATTTCAAGCATATAATCGGAATAGTAGTCAAGAAAAGCTGGCTCTATTTGCAGATGATATTATTTTATACCTGACAAATCCAGAAAGAGACATTACAGTGTTGTGGAACATTTTGAGACAGTTTCAAATCTTTTTTGGATACAAAATTAATGAAGCTAAAACAAAGGCAATAGTGGTAAATTATGTACTCACAGATGATTTGGTCCAGCAATATCTGTATTTATGGGTGACATGAAAAAATGAAGCATTTAGGGGTATGGATTAATGTGATTCTGGTATGGCAGCTAAGGATATGTGGGAAGAGACTAAATAAAAGATAATGCAAGAAAATGGGAAAATGGAAGCTTTGTTATATGGACATGGATAGTAAGATACAAGCAGTCAAAATGTTTTTAGTCCCTTTAGTCTTGTACACAGGTCAGGCATATTTTTATCATCCATAGGAGAAGTTGTGGATAGCAATTAATAAAGAGCTGAAGGACATGATCTGGGTAGGGAAAAGGCAAGAGTCAAGTGGGATAAGCTGATTCTTCCAGTCAAGCAGGGTTGATTGCAAATACCCAATTTGAAGGGGTATTTCAGAGCTACACAGTTAAGGCTAGTATACACAATCCAAGCAGAAAACTATAATTCAAAGTGGAAAGGGATGATGTTGGAACAGTGGGGGAGCTCAAGAAACAAGGAGAGATTGGAATTTTGGATGCAGGCCTTTAAGGAGGATAACAATAATCATACAGAATATTATATACATAAAGTAGCAGAAAGTATTCTAAGAACTAAGCCAACATGCAACTGGAGAAAAGAGATTCTGCCCATAGAGGTGACTGCAATTAGAGATCTAGAGAATAGGCAAGAGGTGCTGGAATTTTTTGGAGAAAACTAGCAAAGGAACAAAGGTATTGGGAGCAAATAAACAGAGAGAGGAAAGGTAATAGAATAGGAAAAGACCATGAATTTGTTTGGACTGCAAGTTAGAGATTGCCTTCCCTATCAAGGATTGTTATCGGAGTATAGGCAAAGAGAAATATGGGGTCCTAATCGAAAGACCAGCACTGATAGAGTTTTAAGTAGAATCTAGAACAGCTGCCATTAAAAAGGAATAATTAGTAGAGCATATAAAATATTGTGTTATAACTATAAGACTCAGAGGAGGTTAGAAAGGATTGAGAAGGGAGATTGGATAAGCAGTTCACAAAGAAACAATGGGAGGATATATGTATGTTTCCCAAATATGCAACAAAATCTAGAAGATTTAGGATTTTTGCTTGGAAATGTTTACATAGATATTTTTATACCTCAAATAGACTCCAGATAATTTTTCCTCATGTAGATAGCAAATGTTAGAAATGTGACACAGAAGAAAGTGGTACTTGGGAACATATTTTCTGGAAGTGTGGAGGGTTGGCAAACTTTACAGATTGTCTGCAGGATGCACTGTCATAGATGCTGGGTGGGTGGATTGGTATGAAGAGGGAGATGATTTTTTTCTTAGCTATGATACAGAATCAGAATCGTGTAGACATAGTAAGGCCTTGCTGTGTCTGATTATGGTGACTGCCAAAAAAGCAATTACTAGAAAATGGAAATTAAAATCTAAACCAACTACATTAGAGGTAGTGAATATAATAACAGAGATAAAACAACTTGAATTGAGATTTTAGAAAAGGGTAGGAGCAAACTACATAGGAAAAATGGGAATTGTGGGAACAATGCATAAAGGGGAGGAATGAAGTTTAAAAAAAGGTAGGACTTAAATGAGCTATGTAATGTTTGACTGAAAATGATTGGGTAGAGTATAAGTGATGTATAATATTTGCAACTGGGAGTGTGTCATTAGGGTTTCTGATGTATAATGCTTGCAGCTAGGATTGTGTCGGTATGGTTTGTTTTCATTTATATAAATGTATGATTGCTTATGTCATAAGTGATGGTTTAATAAAACTGTTTCTTATTTAAAAAAAGGGGCAGGAATTGAATAATTTATGTAATGCTGCTTAGGTTATATGATATATATAGCAATATATGTGAAGTATAATGTTTGTTGTTAATTTAATAGATTGATTACTTTTGTATAAATGTAAATTTGCCTAAGTCATAAGTGATAATTCAATAAAGGTGTTTAAAAAAGTGTATCTGTTCTTAACCCAGATTTGTTCTTTAGCATGCCATCTAATAACAGAAGAACCTCCAGAAACATATCTACAATATTTAGAGTGTTGGCAACAAATTGTCCTAAAACAAGACTGATGAAATATATCTGCTGTATCTAAAAAGACCCCCTCTTTCAAAATGTGACTTCAAATCGCATGTTCTTTTGTATTTGAAACTTGGTTTATTGCCCATAATATTAAATAGATCCTTATTACTCAAAATAATTTCAGTTTTTTAATAACATTCCTAATGATATTACTATCACAAGAAATCAGCAATAAAAAGACCCTGTATTGATCAAATTTCATATCTCCCTCCACTACATTATTCTCCTTGCAGCAATAGCCACATCTTAAAATCAGTTTAAACTCAGTATTCCTCTTCCCTGTCACTTCTTCTATTACTTTATTTAAAATTCATTAGTTATAGCCTCTTCCTAAAAACATAGCTTTAAGATAGACTAGTTCAAACTCATATGTTGTGTCATCACTAAATAATCTATTTAACCCTATAAAAAGACCACAAACTACATTCTTTTTCATAAAAAGGGATGTTGGCTATCACTAACTAATTATAAGCAGAAATGGGCTTCCTAAAGACAATGCTGTGAAAACATCTCTGATCAACATCAATTGATAACAATACATCTAAATATACTACTTACTGGCCTTTCCCTCCATAAGTGAATGCCAAAAAAATGGTGGTTTTATTTAAATAAAAACAAACAAATTGATTAAATGTTTCTTCATTACCTTCCCATAGGAAAAACAAATCACCTATGTTATGCTGATAAACGTGAGCCCTTTTAACCAAAGGGTGTTTAACAAGAAATTCTTGTTCTCACCATCTCATTACCAGATTAGCAAAAGAAGGGGCAACTCTATCTCACATAGCCATCCCTTTCTTCTGTACATAATATTTACCATCAAATAATAAAAAAATGTTTAATACAGTATTTAACAAACCAATAATGGTGTTAGCAGAAGAATTAGAAAAAGTTGTAAATTTGCTTAAGTAATTACAAATTCAATGCCTGTATGTTTTATAATACTTGTGTAATGCAAAACAACATTTAAAGCAACTAATAAATATTCTTTACTATCAAATTTAAGTTTATGTATAAAGAAGCTATGAATTTGTTAAATAGAACTGTGACCTATGTGCTACTGGATTTAATATGAAATCAAGAAACACTGAAATAGGTTTGGTCTTGTAAAAATCTGCAGCTATAATTGGCCTAAATGAGGAGGTGTGCGACCAATCCTTATGTATTTTAGGAATGCCAAAAGATCTTGCTATTTTGAGAAAATCAACCTTTAAAAATTGTATAAAGCAAAATCAATGTCTCCTTGACCCACCATGTTAATTAATAATATTTCAATAATGGCAAACATAGAATTAATATAACTCAAAGTGTCATTTTCATAACAGTTGTGATCATTTAACATTTGATTAACAGAATCAATGTAATCGTTAGACTTTATCTGTCTTAATAATTCTCAAATCATGACATTTAGTCAAATCTCTCATGGCATTTCTCTCTTCAAAAGTGAGGTTGTAAAACTTTGTATGTGAAGTTGTTCAATCTCGCTGTTCATTCTTAACTGATGAGTTCAGAGTCGATCCCTCGGCTCCGGTACAGCTGCATGCAAAGCTCGAGGTCTTTCAGTAGCTCGAGGCCAAGTCCCTATCCCATGATGTACTGTGAATTACCTCAGATCTAGTTTGCCGTGGCATCTGATCGGAAGTTCCAGTGAAAACTTGGGCCAGTAAACTTTAACAATTTCTATTTCGTAGCTTTATTACATAGCATTAGTAGTTTGTTGACATAGGTAGTTAGATAGTTATCTTTTATAGCTTCCTTGCAGTTCCCCTTCCCGTGTGTTTATATATTTACACTTTAAATATTTGGCCTCGTTGTTTTGGCCTAGTTAACTTTCTCATAGCATTTTCCTTAGTAGTTCTGGTTCTAGTTCTAGTTGGAATTTAATTGCCTTTTAGTGATTTTTATTATTATGAGAGTTTTTGGATACTTTTATCTTAGGCTCGTCTGTGTGCGTCTGTTTAGAGCGTATTATTTTTCATACTAATATTTTGATCTTGGGTATGTTTAGAATACTATCATGGAGGATGATAAGGATAAACATCCCAAATCCAGTTTTAAAAAATGTCCGAACTGTCACCAAAAAATGTCAGTGACTGATTGGCATGTTACCTGCGTATATTGTTTAGGGGCTGTCCACTTACAAGAATCTTGTACTATCTGCCATTCCTTTTTGTCCAGGGTTCTGCTAGAGAGAAAAAGGAAATTAATAGACAGGGGTTTGATAAAACACCCTTTTCAAGAGGCATTGAGTGACCAGGATGTTGCAAGCAAATCTTCTAAGTCCTCCAAGAAGACATCTCTCAAATCTAAGGACTCCAAACATTCAAAAAAAATCAAAATAATCTGATGAGTCTGCGACATCGGCTCCACAGATTTCGGAGCCAACTGTCTTTTCTTTTTGGAGCTGGCCCACAGCCTTGGAACCAGTATTCAAAGTGCCTCAGTCACCATTACTCTAGTTAGCACCATCTGTTCATTCATCTAGGTCGCCTGTCAGCCTTTCAGATTTGGATATAGATTGATTGGTGCAGAAGCTGCTACAGGCACCAGGCTTTGCTAAATTGTTGTCAGCTCTGACCCAAGCAGCTTCAGAGTTTAAGACCACTACTCCTGCTTTGTCTACTTCTCCTCTGGAGGGTTTGACGGTTTTCTCGGATCCATTGACTCCTTCCCATCAGAGCAGTGGTGCCTTTGATGCCATGAGGAGAGTTTTGTCTCCTAAGACATCCTCAACTTCAGGCATTGCTTCCTCATCCCCTAAATCACCTGTGTCTGCTTCTGCTTCCAGGATCCAGGCTAAGTGTAGAGCCCCAGAGTCCCAGGTAGCCCCACAGGGTGGCCCCTGCTCTTCCGAGACCTCTCCAGAAGCCCCCACTGAGGAGGCTCCTAGGAAGAGAGTGCGCAAGAGGAGACACTTGGACTCCCCACAGGAGTCATTAACATCTGATGCTGACTTGGATGAGTCAAAAGGGTCCCCATGATCCCCCTCTGAGGATATCTCCTTTGCTGAGATACTTGAGATCTTTAGGCAGAGGGGTGATTGACAGTCCAAAAACCCTTCTGAGGATGAGTCAGTTCTCCTGAAGGTCTCAACCCTCTGCCTCTTGGGCGTCTCTACCCTTCGATGAGCTCATGCAGCTGGTTTCTCAAAGGGCTTGGGAGTTACCGGATTCTATGGAGCCTGTCCCTAGGAGGCCTAACAAATTTATATCAGCCCCACTAGACAAAACATTCTTAGCCAAAGGAGTTCCTGTTGATGCCATGGTGGTGGTGGTGGTGGCTGCCAAAAAGGAAATGTCTGAGACTTCCTCGTCTATCCATTCCCCTAATACAGAGTCTAGGATTATGGATGGATATGGGAAATGCATGTTCAGTTCAGCGACTTTTGCTCTCCGTTCACTGAACTACTTAACCCATTTTACTAGGTTGCAAAGAGATCTCCTTAAGGAGTTGGGAGATACTCTTTAGGGTACAGTAGCTGCAGGAGCCTCTGATAAAGTTGCTGATCAGCTTTCTACCCTAAATTCTATTGTCAACTCATCCATGTGTCTCATATCCTATGCAGCTGATGAAACAAGTAGGGCAGTGGGTACAGGAGACGCTCTTAGAAGGCATTCCTGGATGCACTTGTGTTCCTTCACGGAGCCCTTCAAGTCATCCTTCGTGAACACTCCCTTTGATGGCTCATCCCTTTTTGGGCCTAAAGTGAAGGAAACCTTGACCAGATGTGAACAGGAGGGAAAGACTTTGTCTGCCATTGAAGTCCATTTTTCCACCCCTACCCGGCCTTATCATAAAGGTCAAAGGGGAGGAAAAATGTGGTTCCGGAAAGCCCAAGGAGCCTTTCAGGACACACATGGTGAACCCCCCTCCAGGAGCAGAGGAGGGGGTAATAATGGAAGATGCCACCCTCACGGCAGAGGGGGTCTGCAACACCAGGGTGACAGAGATCACTTCTCTGGGCAACCCAACCAGTATTCCTGAAAGGAAGCCCAACTGTCTTGCTCTGGAGGCAGTCGAGGGACCGCTTATCATTGTACCCAGATGCATGGCTAAAAATATCAAAAAGCTGGGTACAAATTATCATTTCCATAAGGAGAATCCCGGATGTTCTACCCAGTTGCAGGGAACAGGTAACTATAAAGGTCCGAAAGTTGCTAGAAAAAAAGAGTCATCCAACCAGGCCCGGCAGACCAAACAGGATCTGGAACTTACTCAAGATTCTTTTTGGTTCCAAAGAAAATGGGACTGGAGACCCATTTTGGACCTCAGCAAACTCAACCAATATATAAAGAAAGAAAAGTTCTGGATGGTCATGCTTCAGTCTATACTTCTCTTTTTAGGGACAAACAATTGGATGTGCTCAGTAGATCTCAAGGATGCGTACTACCACATAAAGATGGCCAGGCCATCCAGAGATCACCTGCATTTCCGGCTGGGAGCCAATCATTATCAAATTTTGAGCCCTGCCCTTTGGTCTCACTGCAGCCCCCAGAGTGTTCACCAAATGCATGGCAGTGGTCACGGCTCACCTGAAGCATCTAGGATTCCAGGTGTTTCCATACCTAGATGATTGGCTCCTTACCACCACCACCAGGCATCAACTGATTCAGGCAAGGGAGTACACTGTCACTCTGCAATCATCTAGGCATTACAGTCAACTCAGAAAAGTCTGCCTTGTCGCCATCGCAGCATATTGTTTTTATCGGGGCAGAGCTAGACACTTCAACTACCACTCTAAGGCTACCAATGGCAAGAGTTTTTCTTCTTCATCGACATGTCAGCACATTGGTATCAAAAGACAGAGCACCAGCTTTGGAAGTTGTAAACGTATTGGGTATGATGGCAGCAGCACTCCTAGCCATACCATTAGCAAGAATGCATATGCAGATTCTTCAATGGCTGTTGTTCACTCAATGGTCTTATCAGGAACTACTCATGGACCACACAATATTGATTACAAGCTCTTGCAAGAAAGACCTCCAGTGGCGGTTGACATCTCTTTATGTCACCATAGGACACCCCTTTATTCTACCTGCTGCAGTAGCCATTGTGACTAAGGATGCTTCCCTGATAGAGTGTGGGGGTGGCATTTTCAGGGAAAGACTGCCCAAGGCACAAGGACTGATCAGGAGTCACATTTGCATATCAATGTCCTGGAGATGAGAGCAGTACTTTTGGCATTGCAGTACTTCCAGGGCTCTTTTCCTCTAGGAATGATTGTGATTCAGACAGACAATATGTCAGTAGTCTGGTATTTGAACAAACAAGGGGGAACCAAATCTTACCCCCTTTGACGAGAAGCCCTCAGAGTTTGGCAGTGGGATGTTTCCTCTCAGCGCTTCCTGTTGGCAATGCACATCCCGGGGAGATCCAACATGATAGCATACAAACTAAGCAGGGCAATCTTGTTGCCACATGAGTGGTCCCTCAAGAAAGAGAATGCAGACAGGATTTTCTGCAAATGGGGCCGGCCTTGCTGCAACCTTTTTGCCAGTCACATCAACACAAAATGCAGAAGCTACTTTGTTCTGATTCCCCCTCTGGGAGAAGCCCCGAGGGCTGCACTCAAACACGATTGGCCCCGGGGTTTCCTCTATGCATTTCCGTCAATACCATTGATACCCAAGGTTCTACAGAAAGCAAAATCCCTGGGAAGGACCATCATTCTTATAGCCCCTCATTGGCCTTGGCAAATTTGGTTCCTATTCCTTCAACCTCATCTCTTGGAGGATCTCTGGATTCTGGACCCACTTCCAGACCTCCTGACACACCCATTGTGGGACTTCATTCCTCTATGCAGTCATTGAAGCTGACAGCTTGGCTGCTCCAGTTCCCCTAATAGCTAGGCTTCATAACATTTCCAATGAGACAAAACAGATCCTTTTGTCTTCTCATAAGCCCTCCACTAGAGCATTATATCTTAGTAAGTGGATGAGATTTTCCATATGGGCCTTTAAAAATAATATTGATCCTTACCAAGCCCCCATGACATCCATACTAGAATTCTTGACTATGATCTTTAACAAAGGAGTGGCAGCAGCAACAGTTCGGGTTCAGTTGGCTGCTATTTCTAATTTTCATCTTGGGGCTGATGGTTTAAATATCATGTCCCACAAGTTATCCAAAGCTTTTCTCAAAGGGACATTTCATATGAGACCACCTGTGCCTCCCTATTCTCCATGGAATCTAAATGTTATGCTTTCACTTATAATTCTCCCTCCATTTGAACCAGCATCATCTTGTGACCTCAAATATTTGTCACGGAAAACCATTTTTCTGGTAGCTATTACTTTTGCCCTCAGAGTGTCAGAGCTTCTGGCTTTATCTATCAACCCTCCTTATTTGATTTGTCATGCTGAAAGAGTATCACTTATGACAAATCCTTCATTATTGCCCACAGTTTGTTCAGAAACCAATATTAACCAAGTTATCAAGTTACCAGTTTTCTTCCCTAATCATTCCAACAAGTTAGAGTATATACTGCACCAACTTGATGATCACAGACAGCTCAGATTTTATTTGGATAAAACAAAATATTTCAGGAACTCAGACCAGTTTTTTGTTTAATTCTCTGAATCCAGGAAAGGTAGACCAGTGGCTAAAACAACTCTGTCTAAATGGTTATCTGACTGTATCACCTTTGCCTATTCAGCTGCTAGTATGCCCTCGCAACACAAGATTAAAGCTCACTCAACCAGAGCAGTTTCTACATCCTCTGCGTTTTCAGCCACACTTCCCCTCAATTACATTTGTGCAGCAGCCACTTGGTCAAAACCTCATACCTTTATCACTCATTACAAAGTTGATAAGGCCTCTAGGGATAGAGCTTCCTTTGGATCTACGGTCCTGAGAAATGTACTCCCGTGAGCCACCCAAGATTGATAGTGCTTGGGACGCTACCCATCAGTTAAGAATGAATGGTGAGATCGAACAACTTCACATTAAGAAGTTATGTACTCACCATAATGTTCCATGTGAGTTGTTCATCTCACCTTCATTCTTACATCCCTCCCTCCTACCCCCTCCTGGCTGATAGTTGACCTAGATGTTGGTTTCATCCTGGTTGCTCAAATTCTTCTTCCCTTCTATAGGGAAATAACTATTATATATGGTTATAGTATACACAGCTAACAAGATCTGAGTTAATTCACAATGCATCATCAGATAGGGACTTGGCCTTGAGCTACTGGAAGACCTCGAGCTTTGCATGTGGCCGTACCAGAGCCGAGGGATTGGCTCCGAACCCATCAGTAAAAAATGAAGGTGAGATGAACGAGTCACATGAAACATTATGGTGAGTACATAACTTCTTATTTATTATTATTTAAACTCCTTCTCAGTTCATCTTCACATACATCCTGAAACACCTTCAAGGTACTATCCAAAGCTGGAGTAAAACTAATTCTTTTTTAAGCTGAAGTTTAATTCTGAAAATCAGGAATGTCATGCAAAATGTAACTTAAATTCAATTTGCATACATACAGTTTAAGATCAACTAATGTCTTTGCAATTATTGAAAATACATACGCTCTTTTGCAGATAAACTGCTTCTTCAGATGTAATACATCAACCGAGGTCCAATAAATACTCAAGCCTTTACATAATTAATCACATGACCAAAAAAATAGAACACTTCTTAAACATATACATCCATAAAAATATAGCCATATAAAAATCCCTACAAATCTAATATACACATATTATTCACCTGCATAGGGGTCATGCTTTTAACATTGGTTTAATAGGAATTCTATCAATTATACCATGTCCATAGTCACCTCAGAGTCTAATGATCCATTTTGCTTCAAGTTGCTCTGTTAAATTTCTTATATCTCTCTCTCCAATATTTTTATGCACTCTACCTATGGCCATGAACTTAAAACTATGTATATCGTTTGTTTCCTGAATGTGTTTAGATAATCCACTAGCATTGCTCCGTTTACTAATATGATTATCCTATCTTTTAAAGCTCTGTCCATTTTTACCTACATAGAATTTATACCATAGTATGCAATACACTAAATATACAATATGTACAGAATCACGTGTGGCATAAACATTAATGTAAAAGTTCTATTTTGATCTGGATGTAAAAAAGTGCCGGTGTTATTTATAAACTTACAGGCTGCACATCTGCCACATGGTAGAGTGGCCTTTATGCCATAATTACCAGTATTACTCCTAGGATAACAAAGTTGCCTTTTTAAGGACTTCATATTTTTGAAAAGAAACCTGGGTTTGGAATCTAATTCCTTGATTTCATCTGTAGTTAATATATTCCAGTGCTTTCTAATGACCTTCATATACAATCTCATATTTTCAATAAATGAAAGAACTTTTATAACACTGGATTGTTCAGCTTTTCCTAGGTCAGCTTGTTTATTTGGAATTATTGTTTGGTTATTGTGGACTTGGGTTCTGGCAAAGGTTTTTGGTTGTATTTCTACATAATGTCTTTGCAATATTTGCCCTGTTAGAGGGTATGACAGACAAGCAATTTTTAAGACTTAAATGGTAATAACCTAAGAGAAAAGACACTTTGAAATTGTCAGCTATCTCTTCTTACCTCTTCTACATCCTCTTCCTTGTCCTTTTGCCCTGAAAATGATATTCTACATCTGCTTTTTTTTTTTTTTGTTCATTCTGAAAAGGGGGGGGGGCAGGACAGAAAAACCTTCAAAGTGGACAGTATTCAATGAATGTCACTATGTGTCTCTTTGTTGTTAGATGAAAAACAGTAGCTTCATCTTAAAAAATGGCCAAACTTACAGTTGACTTTTAATACTTTAAGTGCATAAGCATTTCCCTCTTTGTAAGTCGTAGAATATCTAAATAGCTTTTTCTCTTTCCTATTGATAACTGCCACGTCTCTTAAGTTTGATAAAAATGGCATCATACAGTGGTAAGCCCAAACAGAACATATTAGAATCAACAAGTTTCCGAAATGAGTAGAGAAGGGTGATTGTTTATATCAGAGGCTTGTCACAGTATCTTACTGATAATTATCACAGTAAATTAGTGAATTTAAAGTCACAAATTAGTGTGTTAGATGCTATAATTAAAAGTGATTCACATTTTAGATTGGTTAAGCCTTCGTATAATGGCATCTGAAAATGTAGGTTTATGTGGGCCAGATTTTTTTTTTTGGGGGGGGGGTGTCATATCCCTGTATTGGAGGAAAAAACAAAATATTTGTATCATAAAAAGAAGCAGTGACTGGCAGGAAAACAAATATGCATTTATGAAGGCATCATTAAAATGTACAGAATTGATCTATAAGAATACACACATTTAATACATAAATGTAACCCCTTCAACCATATACAACAGGCTTAACAGAAGTTTTTAGTCTAAAATATAACTTTTACATTGCTGCCACTAATATAAAAATCTTCTCAAATGTGTTCACTTCCTCAGAGAAATGTTGCTGTAAAAGCATGTAACATTAGATGATCCTTCCATGAACAACTGCTATACCTTCTATACCAACACAAATGGACAAAGTGCACACATCACTCAACTTTGAAAAAATAATAACATCACAACTGTTTAAGCATATTTGTAAAGAAACATAAAATACCTTGACATGATTTTTAGCAAAATTCAACAAAAATAATGCAGCTACAGCAGTTAAACAGCAGTATCTGAAGTTGGAGAATCTATTAAGATACACAATCCTTAGACCCAGGTTGTCCTTCTATAGTGCATATTCACTCCGCTGTACACTGTGAATATGTAAATCAAGTGTAAGCTCATTATCTTTCATGAATTACTAAATGTGCTTGAAGTGCTGGCCAGGTAAACATGATATGAGGGCCTACATGAAGCCGTGCACATGTCCTCGCAGTACAAGAGCAAGTACTGAACTGGAGCTTGAAAATGTGAATCATTAGCAGTAGTGTACAAATTATTAACTGTGTAACACTCCTGCCACTTTTATGTACACTTACAGAGAGTTTGTCAGGAAGAATGCACTCACAAAAGAAACCTAAGATTATATTGACCACTTAGGAGATAAACTTTATACTGTTTTTAGGAATATATGCTTAAGAAGTAAATGTACCTCTGAAGTGTGTATATATGAACTACATAAAAAATGAATAATACAAACACATTTCTAAATAAATGCAAGTCCTATGAAATCATTTTACAAATGTGTCAAAATATAGTACTGCTCACAAAAGAAAGGGAATACACTCTTGTACTGCATACATTTGTTCTTAGTGTGATGTGATTGCTTAGGTTAAGTGGTACAAATATCACATGCATATACAAATCTACTGTGAAATGACAAAGGACAGCTTTGGGAAATTTAGTATATTGCTCCATTAATGTAAAGTGTTATAATGTCAAGTTTTTAGGTTATGTGCTCAACTTTCTTTGCCTCATAATTTGAGTATGTGACACACATTGTTGATCTTCTCAGTGTTTCTTGGACGTGCCATGGTCTCAAGATTCAGTTCTTAATAGGATAATGTTTTTGTGAAGGTAGGGATTAGTAATGTTCCCATTTCATAGTAGAAGTTACAGAGTTGAGAAATCAGCACAAAGATATTTTTCTTTTTAAACATTATTTATTTATTTATTTATTTTGGCTTCTGCCATTGCACAAACTTGGCATTCTGGGTCAACTGTTAGCATAAATTAGACTGGTGCCATTGCTCTTTTGTTAGCATTCTGGACAGTACTAAGTGAAGAAAATGCACCTGTCAGTTACTATTCTCTTTGGCTGAGTGTGTTAATGCATTACATTTGGAGGAATAGCAGAGGTAATGCAAGGTTCAAATCCAGTTTGCAAATAATTTTTCTAAGTGTTGGCACAGACTTTTTATTAGGAATTTAACATCAAGTCCTACTAACACTTACAAAACTGAAGTTTCAACACTATTCTGTGTAATGATTGATAAGCCAACTATAATCTCTATTGAATATGTTAAGTATATCAATAATCATAGTTAACTTAAACCACACTTGCATATGTATAATCTTCACAATAGGTTTTGCAAAAAATTACTGAAGACAAATAGTATTAGGAGTGTAGGACAGTATGTCATGTAAAGTATGTATGGCACCTACCCCAGCATTCTTATTCAGCTCATTCAAATCAGTGCACATGAAATTGAGTTACTGCAAAAATAATGGCTTCTACATCTGTCTGTGGTAATATAACAAGCAAAAAATGCATAGAAGCTAGTTATAATTATATCTCCACTCATGTTGAAATAGTTGCACTTCATCTAAGAAGCTCAGATTATTAGTTCTCCTGTAGCATTAACAGTTAATAAACAGAATTTAGCAGTTAAATGTTCTTTTTAGTCATGAGTTCAATTCCCAGTGGTGATCAATCACACATTGTAATTTTTCTCTGTCAATGCTTATTATTGTTTCACTTACCAACATTAATTATTATAAGTTTTTTTGTGGTGGCTGTAATGCCTAAAGACGGCAAAGACACATAAGTGCCAGCTTCATATAAGCCCATTTCAATTTTAAGCTATGATTATAAAGTGATTATGTCTGTAATGGCTAAAAGAATGGCAAAGATGTCAAAATGAGTAGATATGGATCAATGTGGTTTTATGGACGGGAGGCAAACATTTGACAATATTTGATGATCCAGAGGGAAGCATAATGTAAGAAAATACTTTTGTTGGTGGGTCTTGATGCAGAGAAAGAATTTAACAGAGTAAGCTGGGATTTTATGAGTAGGACAATGGATGCATTTTCATTTCTTGATATAATAATAAAGCTAATTAGGAGGATATATGAGGGATCAGAGGCATATGTTGTGTCTGATCAGGGGAACCAGGCAGTGATCTCCTCTTTCCCCTTTGTTATTTATATTATATTTAGAACCATTGGAAAAGAAAATAAGGGACTCAGAAATTCAAGGATATAACTGGTATGGTAATCAAGTAATGTCAGCTTTATGTGTAGATGATATTATTTTGTATTTGTTAGAACCAAAAAAAATCTCAGTGTTGTGGAACATGCTGAGACAGTTCCATTTTTTTGGGGATATAAAATTAATGAACATAAAGCAAAGTCTAATTGAATCAGCAATACCACCTTTATGGTACATGATATAACAAAGTATTTAGAGGTGTGAGTTAAAAAGGCTACTGCTATGGTAGCTAAGGATATGTGGGAAGAGACTAAACAAAAATACAAAAATTGAGAAGCTTGCCTCTTACCTATGGATATGGATATCAAGATACAAGCAGTAAAATGTTTTTAGTCCCTTTAGTTTTATACACAGGTCAGTTTCTTTGTGGATAGTAATTAATAAAGAGTTGAAAGATTTTATCTGGGCGGGGAAGAGTCAAGTGGGATAAGTTGATCCTTCTAATAGAACAATGAGGTTTAGAGTTACCTGATTTAAAGGGATATTTGATAGCTACACAGTTAAGGCTGTTATACATAACACAAGCAGAATACTACAGAGTGGAAAGGGATGATGATAAAGCAGGGGGAATTCAAGAAATAAGGAAAGAGTGGGATTTTGTATGTAGATCCTTAAGGAGAATAACAGTCATACATAATATTATATTCATAAAGTAGCAGAAAATATACCCATAACTAAGCCAATATGAGAATGGATTTAGGAGATACAGATGTTTGCAATTAAGGATACACCGAATAGGCAAGAGAGGGTTGGAACCAAGATACTGGGAACAAATAGAGAGGGGGAAAGCTAATAGAATGGGAAGAGGCCAAAAATACATTTGGACTACAGGCTTGAGATTGTCTTCCCTATCAGGGATTGATATCAGAGTATAGTTAAAGAAAAAGGGACAGGGGAATCCTAAATGAAAGACTTGCACTGGTTGAGTTTTTAGTTGAATCTAGAACAGAAGCTGCTGTTAAAAAGGGGTAATTAGTCGGGCATATAAAATATTACATAATAACTATTGGACTCAATCAGAGTAAGTCAGAAAAGATTGGGAAGAGGGAAAAGCAATTCTCAAAGAAATAATGTATGGATCCCAAATATGCAAAAAATGTAGAAGATTTAGGATTTTTGCTTGGAAGTGTTTGCATAGGTGCTTTTATACCCCAAGCAGACTCCAAAGAATTTTTCTTCAGGTATGTGGCAAATGTAAGAGGTGTAATGGGGAAGAAAGAGGTACCTGGGAGCATATGTTTTGTGGAGTATAATCAGTTGGCAAACCTAAGCAGCAATCTGATTCTTTGCGCATCATTTTACAAAGCACTATAAACTAAATTCCTTCTCGAGGTCTAAGACAGGCTTTGTTAAGACCATTCATCTGGGCAATAGGACCCTTCTCCTTTTACTTCACAGTTCTTTTAAGATATGGTAATCTACCCATATAACTTAGGCTATTGCAGCAGTGATTTATTTATTTTACATTTGTTGACCGGGCTAGTCTAACTGGATATATGTCCATTTTCAGTAGAGGCCCAGGGAGAAAAGCTCCACATAAAACAAACAGCACATTAAAAATTCAGTTTCAAAATATTAAACTTCAATTAAAGATACTAGTCATACAAAGCATGTGCTACAAGGTAAATAAGCATATGTGATATAAGAAAGTAGAACAAAATAAGACACACCTTTTTATTTATTTTTTTTTTCCAATCACTGTGGGAAGGAAGTATTCAGAAGGATGAGAGAGATTCCAGAACAAAGTTTTAAGTAAGAAGACTAGTTTAAAGAGAACAGAGTTGGGAGAAAATTATTTGAGGGGTAGTAACTCAGAGCAACAGGGGAGAAGTTCATTATGTCTATCTTGGGTAGAATAAGTCCAACATAGAGGTAGTGGACTTTAAAGTGAAAACTGAGTAGAGGTGGAATAGCAAAGGAAGAAATAGATGATAATAACAGGATGAGAAAATCTTAGTCTGGGTTAGTACAGGGACATAGCCAGTGGCTATGATGGCTAGTGCCTATGTGATCATAATGATTATATAATGTAGTTGTATTAAGTAAACTTACCACAATAGTAGACATTCAAATGATCACTGCAGCAGTAGCCATTCCCTCCCAACGTCCTCCTTATTTTTTGTCTTACTTTTTGCTAGGGTGTGGATATGTATTTTTTTTTCTTTTCCTAGCAATGCCATGTCTGGGATTAGCTTTCCTCACTCAGTTGGCATGAAAGTTCTGAAGAGCTTGGAGCCTAAACCTGAATTTCGGTCAGCTGAGTTCAAGCTGACTAATAGTTTGGGTATGTGGAAGTTGCCCTGAAGCTTTCAAAGCTGGCTGACTGTTAATGTCTATGCAGAATATAACCTGTATTGATTAGGCTACTTCAGCAGTGATCAGTATGAAGAACATCTATTGTTATGGTAAGTTTACTTGCACAACTGTACATTATCCTATAGGCTGTCCACATCATTAAGAGTGTTTACAAGGTGTCTTGCCCCAGTGGTGGATATTGCCACTTGTAGAGTATCCATATATCTGATGTAAATTTTCATTCTGTCCTTAACTGATGGGTGCAGATCTGAACCATCAGATCCGGCTCGGCCATTGCAAAAGTTCGTAGCAACTTAGAACTTTTGAGCTTCACCCTTACCCAGAATGCACCAACCCCAATTACCTCAGATCTTGTTTGCCACTTCCAGCAAAAGATGTGGTTGGTAGTCTCTCGAGTTTATTATTAGCTAAGTGAAATTTAATTTTCCTTTTTATTGCTTTCTCTTGATCATTTCTGTTTCTTGATTTTATCTGTCTTGTACTATTGTACACCTTTTAATACTATTGTTATTATTATCTTCTCCATTCATTTGTACATTCATCATACCTCTTCTATTTCCTTTTCTTCTCTAAACAAAAAGAAAAAACTTAGATTTTCTAAAGTTTTTACAGTGAGTGTTCATGTCATTGTACTTGTTGGATTGTTGTTGTGTGCTGTTTTTTCCTGTCAGAATATCTTCCAAAATGTTGGGGAAAAAACAAAAGCCTGGCTGGGTTTAAAAAATGTGGTAAGAAGATACTGTACCCTTCTCTTACTCTCATACATTTTGCTTGTACTGTCTTGATCCTCTTCATCTTCAGGAAACCTGTTTGATCTATCGCACATTTAACCCACCCTAGGGCATTGGTTGAATGCAAAAATAAATTAATATTGAAGGGTTTACTTCCATCCTGCTTTAGTGAGGCTTTATCTGGAGCTGTTAAGGAAAAAGCTAAGGAATTTCATCAACTTCACTGAGCACTTCCATAGCTTCTTCTAAGACCTTGGAGAAGTCTTTGAAGAGGTTTCTTACAGATCCATCTGTTCCCTCGGATCCTAAGAAGAAGAGACCATAATCTATGGATCTGACTTCATCCTAGGATCCAAGGCATGTAAAAAAGCTATCCTCAGATCAGACTGCCTTTTCAGATCTGACAAGCCTAAAAATGAAACTTACATTGGATCAGCCCCTCTCTGATCTAACACATAAATCTGAAGATGTCATAATTCTACCCAGAACAAAATATTTACCCTCTGTCAATCCATTTCCTTTTAGAGTTCTTTTCCTCTTCTTAATGAGGCCTGAATCTCCATCAGGATTGTCCACTCACTCTTCCAGAAGCCATACAGAAGATGATGTGAACAGGCTAGTGAGAAAAATTATCTCGGTGGAGAGCCAGTTAGTGCTCTTCTTGGCTCATACCCCTTTGGGTCAGGAGTTCTGTACTTGCAGTAGTCCACCTTTGCCTGCTCCTCCTCTGACTTCTTTTGAGCCTTTAGAGCCCTTGGATCTGACTCACCTGGGCTTGTCTGGTTCAGACCTGAGAATTCATTTACCCTCGGCTCCAAGACTTGCTCTGAGCTCTTCAGTTCAGTTGGAGCTGGAGAGTTCTCAGAGCCTATTTTACCCTGTCAAATCAGAGGTGCTGCATTTGACTCCAAGAGTTTTGGAGCTGTCTTTATGCCTCGGGAATGATTAGCTCAGCTCCAGCTTCAGCCTGAGGTGGACTATTCTTGGGGTGGGGAGGGACCGTGGATCGGGCATTGCCTATCTCAGATCCAGGGTCCTATCCCCCACGGAATGGTCTGCCTTTGTGGTCAGGGAGAGTGCCTTGTCTGACCCCCCGACTCAGATTGTGCCTACCCCATCGGATCCTCTGTCTGCATCTGTTCTATCCCTGTGTCTGGAGTCTCAACTAGCTTCTACATAGGGACAGCTGGTACCAAAATCCCAAGCTTCCCATCAGGGTATCCCTCTTTTACAGACACCTCCCTAGAGTATCCCACTGAGGAAGACCCTAGGAAGAGAACATGCAAGAGGAAGCATTTAGATTCCCTCAAATCTATCACTGAAGATACAGATTCTGTTGAGGGTAAAGGGTCCCCTCGTTCACCTTCTGATAATGTCTCATTCGGAGACATCCTAGAGATCCTAAAACAGAAAGGTGACTGGAAGCCCAGCAACCCTTCATTGGATGAATCCTGGAGGATTTGGCTACCAGCCCATCTACCTCCTAGGTAAGTCCACCCATTGATGAGCTCATTAACTTGATCACCCAGTGAGCATGGCAGGATCCAAACACCATTCAGCCAGTCCCCAGAAAACCAGATAAGATAATGACAGCTCCAGAGGATAAGCAGTTTTGGACCAAAGGTGTCCCTGTTGATGTCATGGTCATGGTGGCAGCCATGAAGGCGGTACTTGCATACAAAAGTTTCTCTGTTCATCCCCCCAACAAGGAGTCTTGTGCGATGGACAGGTTGGGGAAGTATGTCCATGCTTCATCAGCCTTTGCATTAAGGTCACTGAATTATTTGGTACATTTTACAAGACTACAGAGGGACCTGATTAAAGAACTATCAGATACCCTCTCAGGATACGTTTCTGAAGAGGTGAAAGCATTTGCCACCTCTCAGTTGGCTACCCTACAATCAGTCTCTAACTCCTCTATGAGGCTGATTTCTAATGTAACAGAAGGAACCTTTACAGCAGTGGGTTCATCAGGAGACAAGTCTGGATGTGATTATGTGATTTTGTGGAGCCGTTTAAGTCTTCATTGATCAATGCTCCTTTTGACGGAATCCAAGGTTAAAAATACTTTCTCCAGGTGTGAGAAGGATGGGAAGACACTTTCTGCCAGGGGAGTATGTTTTTCCATCCCTCAAAGATCCTTTTCAAGGAATCATCAAAGCGGGTGTAAAATGTGGTTAAAAAAATCCCAAGGATCTTTCCAGGACCCATGTGATGGAGGCTCCCCCAGAGGCAGAGGGGGGAATTCTAACAGTAGAAGTGGTCCTCTTGCAGAGGTGGTCTGCAGAACCAAGGGCCACAGATTTGTTCTTTGGTAAACCTTTTCATTACTCGTGAAAGGAGGCCTGATTGTCCCCCTCTAGAGGCAATCGGATGTCATTTGTCCCTGCACCAGAGAGCCTGGCTAGAAATAACAAAAGATACTTGGATGCAAAGACTCATTTTTAGAGGTTATATAATACCATTTTCCCTTTATCCTCCCAGTTCAAGAAAATTCACTGATGTTCCACTCAATCAGAGGGAACAAGCATTCAGAGACATCCTAGAGATCCTAAAACAGAAAGGTGACTGCAAGCCCAGCAACCCTTCATTGGATGAATCCTGGAGGATTTGGCTACCAGCCCATCTACCTCCTAGGTAAGTCCACCCATTGATGAGCTCATTAACTTGATCACCCAGTGAGCATGGCAGGATCCAAACACCATTCAGCCAGTCCCCAGAAAACCAGATAAGATAATGACAGCTCCAGAGGATAAGCAGTTTTGGTCCAAAGGTGTCCCTGTTGATGTCATGGTCATGGTGGCAGCCATGAAGGCGGTACTTGCATACAAAAGTTTCTCTGTTCATCCCCCAACAAGGAGTCTTGTGAGATGGACAGGTTGGAGAAGTGTGTCCATGCTTCATCAACCTTTGCATTAAGGTCACTGAATTATTTGGTACATTTTACAAGACTACAGAGGGACCTGATTAAGGAACTATCAGATACCCTCTCAGGATACGTTTCTGAAGAGGTGAAAGCATTTGCCACCTCTCAGTTGGCTACCCTACAATCAGTCTCTAACTCCTCTATGAGGCTGATTTCTAATGTAACAGAAGGAACCTTTACAGCAGTGGGTTCATCAGGAGACAAGCCTGGATGTGATTATGTGATTTTGTGGAGCCGTTTAAGTCTTCATTGAGCAATGCTCCTTTTGACGGAATCCAAGGTTAAAAATACTTTCTCCAGGTGTGAGAAGGATGGGAAGACACTTTCTGCCATGGGAGTATGTTTTTCCACCCCTCAAAGATCCTTTTCAAGGAATCATCAAAGTGGGTGTAAAATGTGGTTAAAAAAATCCCAAGGATCTTTCCAGGACCCATGTGATGGAGGCTCCCCCAGAGGCAGAGGGGGGAATTCTAACAGTAGAAGTGGCCCTCTTGCAGAGGTGGTCTGCAGAACAAGGGCCACAGATTTGTTCTTTGGTAAACCTTTTCAGCACTCCTGAAAGGAGGCCTGATTGTCCCCCTCTAGAGGCAATCGGACGTCATTTGTCCCTGCACCAGAGAGCCTGGCTAGAAATAACAAAAGATACTTGGATGCAAAGACTAATTTTTAGAGGTTATATAATACCATTTTCCCTTTATCCTCCCAGTTCAAGAAAATTCACTGATGTTCCACTCAATCAGGGGGAACAAGCAGCAATTCAAATTCAAATGTTGCTAGAAAAAGTCATCCAACAGGTCCCACTAGTCCAGATAGAATCCACGACCTACTCAAGGTTCTTTTTAGTGCCAAAGAAAACAGGAGACTGGAGACCAGTTCTGGATCTCATTATCATAAATAGATCTGTTCAAAAGACAAGGTTCTGGATGGTCACAGTTCAGTCCATTCTTCCATTTTTGGAAAAGGACAATTGGATGTGCTCAGTAGATCTTCAGGATGAGTACTATCATATAAAGATGAACAGACAATCGAGAAGGTTCTTACCCTTCTGGCTAGGAAACAGTCACTACCAGTTCAGAGTTCTGCCCTTTAGTCTCACCACAGCCCCCAGGGCGTTTAAGAAATGCATAGCAGTAGTAGCAGCTTCAGGCATTGGGGTCAATAGCTGCAGCAATAACATTACTACCTTTAGACAGATTTCACATGAGAATTCTGCAATGGATGCTGGCCTCCCAATGGTCAATACTTCACCTTCCCTGATATGCAAGAGGAATCTAAGCTGGTGGATTCAGTCAGAAGAGGTTTTACAAGGCTATTTGTTTGTTTCCCCTCAGCCAAGGCCATTGTGAACACAGATGCTTCTCAGCTAGGGTGGGGGGGCATTACCTGGGAAAGACAGTCCAAGCTAATGATCCCCCAGAGGAGGCACTTTTGCATATCAGTGTCCTTGAGTTGAGAGCAGTTGTTCTAGCATTTCAGGCCTTTCAGAATGCTGTCCTTTCATGAACAATTGTGATTCAAACAGACAACATGTAAGTGGTTTGGTACATAAGCAAACAAGGAGGAACTATATCTTACCCTTTGTGCCAAGAGGCACTCAGGTTTTGGCAATGGGCAATCTGTTCCAACCACTTTCATGTATCAATGCATATTCTGGGGAAATCCAACATGGGCAGACTGAGCAGGTATATACTATTACCTCATGAGTGGTCCCTCAACAAGAATGTGGTGGAACTGATTTTCCTACAATGGGGCCAGCCTTGCTGTGATCTCTTTGCATCTCCCCAAACAACAAGTGCAGCAGCTACTTTGCCCTAATCCCCCACAGGGGGAGTCACTGAAGGATGCTCTGCTCCACGATTGGACCCCCAGTCTACTTTATGCTTATCCCCAAATTCTTTTCCAAAATTCCAACAGAGAGCTGCCAGGTTAAAGAGCAGGGTCATCCTCATTGTGCCCTACTGGCCTCAACAGATTTGGTTTCTCTTCCTATGGTCTCATTTAATTTATCAGCTTTGAATTCTGGACCCAGCTCCAGATCTGCTGTCTCACCCAACAGGTATGATGCATCCAGATCTCCTCAATCTCAAGCTGACATCTTGGTTTCTTCATTTCCAGTAACAGTCACACAACCTATGTTCTCGCCTCCTGTCCGCCAGATTTTGTTATCCTCTCTTAAACCATCTACAAGGAAACTTTATGCTAGTAAATGGAAAAGAGTTAGACAGTGGGCACTGCAAAATGATGTGGAACCTTTTTTGGCACCACTGCATAATATTCTTGATTTCTTAATGCTTCTTTTCAATCAAGGAGCTAGTTCTTCAACAATTAAAGTTCAGTTGGCAACAATTTCTAATTTCCATATTGGATTTGATGGTTCCTCACTCGCTTCTCATAAACTTTGTAAAACCTTTTTAAGAGGCACACTTCTGTTAAGACCCCTATTTAAAGATCCTTCTCCTCCATGGGATCTAACTCTGGTACTGCAAGCTCTGGTTCACCCACCATTCAAACCAGCTCATGACTGTGATCTCAATTTTTTTTCCTGGAAAACTTTATTTTTGGTGGCCATTACATCAGCCAGACATGTTTCTGAAATTCAAGCCTTATCTGTGAAACCTTCATATCTAATTTTTCATAAAGATAGAGTTACATTACAAACTAATGCATCCCTTTTGCCCAAAATAGTCTCAGAATCTAACATTAACCACTCCATCGATTTACTATTTTTTTTCCAAATTTTTCAAACAAGAGCTAATATTTGTTACATTTATTGGATGTTCATAGGCAGTTGTGTTTCTGTTTACATGGAACAAAGGACATCAGCACTACAAAGCAGTTAGTTGTTTCTTTTGCTGAACATTAAAACTGGTAAACCAGTATCCAAATTACCCTCACTAGATGGCTTACTGGCTTTATTTCCTTTGCTTACAACAAATTGGATATCCCTTTACCAAAACAAGTTTGTGCTCATTCAACCAGGTCTGTAGCAGCTTCCCCAGTTTTTCATTCGAGGGCTTCCATGGATGAAATATTTGCAGCAGTAACTTGGACTTTGCCTCATGCTTTCATCTCTCATTACAAAGTGGATTTGGTATCTAGAGGTAAAGCATCATTTGGCTCAATGGTGCTTATGAATATTCTGCATTGAGTCCACCCTTGGATTTAGGTAGCTGGGAACTCTGTACCATCATTTGAGGACAGAATGAAAATTGATAACATCAGAAAAGAAGTTATGTACTCACCATAACATTCCATCTGTGTTGTCCATTTTCATTTTTCCTCCACTCCCCACTCACAATCCCCCTCCTTTTGGCCATTTTAGAAGAGTAAGTGGATATGAAAGAACTGGCGTAATCCATGCATAACAAAGCTCCGGACATAGCCTTGCCTAACTTTTGTTATTTCTCTTTTTTTGCCTTTTTTGTATAATAGTTGTTTCCATGTACTTTAGCTAGCAAACAGGATCTGAGGTAATTAGGGTTGATTTAGAGTTATAGGTTACCACAAGCTTTTGCAACAGCCGAGTCATATCTGATGGTTTGGATCTGAACCCTTCAACTGAGGAAGAATGAAAATGGACAACACAGATGGAACATTATAGTGAGTACATAACTTTTTTTTACTTATTAGATGACTTGATTAGATGTGCAGAGTATTTCCAGATGTCAGAAGTCATTAAAAGATTCAGTGTATTTTCCATCTGTCTCAACCTGCGGGTTATCTGATCGGAGGCTGGCATCTCAGAAGTTTCATCTCCAAAATACCACCTCCTGTCCCATAATGCCCAGCTCACCTAAACCTCCTCAGATCTTGTTTGTTGCTTCCAGGGTCAGAAGCATTCCATACAAAGCTTCAGCAGCTATGTGCTTTTGAATTTGTCATTGTCTATTTTTCTCCTCTCCTACTAATTTTCAGATTTTGATAGTTGTTTCTAATTTAGAGAGAGTTTTCTCAGCAGTTGTATTTAGTTTGCAACCTAAGCAAGTGTATTTTTGTGTTTGCTTGTTAGCCTTGCTTCCCGCCATTTTCAGATTAAAGTCCAGATGATTTTCTCTTGTAGCCTTTTGTTATTTTGTACTCTTTATTGTTGACTACGACAAAAACACAAAGGCAACTTGGTAAGAATGTCCCAAAGACACAAAAACGTCTAAGTAATGTATGATAGCAACACTGGTGTAACACGGCTCGGACAGGAACCGAAAACTATTTATTAACTACTAAAATAGAAACAAAAATAAATGAACTGTTACGCGCTTTCATCTGAATATACAGACTTCATCAGAACAGTTTAAAACTGGTTGAAAAGTCAGATAAATAAACTTTTTGGCGCCAAAAAATATTTATGCCAATTGTGATTTAAAAAGACAGTGCTTGGCTTTAAGCCGTTCCTTCATAACCTTATTAAAAACCTTACTAAAAACCACAAACGTCTGCCAACATGATAATGAACTTATTCATTCGATCTGGTAAACACCATGAATTAAAAATACAACAAATAATAATGAATAATAAATGCATGCATACATGTTAACTACGAAATACTATAAAAATGCAAGGTACTATAAGAATGCAAAATACTTTGAGATTCTACTATTAATGCTCCTGCTGTTAAATAATTAAATAAATAATACATATATCTAATAAGTAAATGTCTTAAAATGAATAAAATATTAAAATATTAAGAAACAAGAAAACAGGTGGATAACAAACACGACCAAAAAACCAAAAAAGTAAATCCACAGAGAGCGAAAAGCAGCACCGTTCCAAAAGTTTATTTGATAAAGCATGCACAAACACCAAAACATAAACGCTATTCACATCCGCGTTTTCGTCTGTGTAACATCCAGACCTCTTCAGATGACCAGTGAAAATAATGACATTCTTATATACTTCAACCAATTAACTTGTTAATTAAAATTAATAGAGAACAATTTATTTAAAGGACTAAAACAAGCTGACTAGTACACGCATATACAACTCTAACAAAAACTGCTTAACTCATTCATTAGATGGGACATAATAAAATATTACAAGAAAGAGAATTTTGTAATTCTATTTCTAATAAATAGATACAATTATGCTAAAAACAAGGAATAAATTATTACTAAAAAGTGTTTAAAAATACATATATAACTAAAAAAATCAAACACTTTTATATGTATTTTTAAAAAATTCATAAAAATCCAATTTATATTAAAAAGGATATAAATTCTACTACCTTATTATAATGGTTGAAATAAATAAATAAATATACATATCAGTATATCCCAAAGCTGCCCTCTACTGGTTATTAAAATAATTACAACTACATTTATAGGTTCACAATTTAGCTGCCCTCAGTTTCAGTATAGGTGTTATACTAATATATTCGTTCAGCCCTGGTGGGTTGTATGCCTCCAGGGTCATCTGCCACCAAAGTTCCCTGTATTCAATTTTCTCTTCCCAGGGACCCCCCTAATATCTTTCTGAGTTTGTTCTATAACCATGAATCTATATCTAGCACCTATACATTCCTTAGTGTGTTTAAATAAAGCATTTGTATCTTTACATATCCTAATATCATTAAGGTGCTCATAGATCCTTCTTTTTAATTTTCTTTCTGTTTTCCCTATATAAAAAGATTTGCAGGCAGTGCAGGTGGCCATGTACACTAGACCTTTGGATTCACAGTTATAATAGCTATTACTAATAATCCATTTATCTCTACATTCTAAATAAAATGTATCTAGATTCATAATGTAGGGGCATTGTGAACAGTGGCCACATTTATATGTACCTACCTTATTTGTACTATAGTTAGATCTTGTGTTCTTATTTTCTAGAATATTCCTAATACTTTGAGAATTTTTATAAATTATATTAGATGGAATTCCCTCCAATTTATCAATATCTGTAATATTGATACACCTATCCCATTCCTTTAGAAACATTTTTCTTATATTATTATTAAGAGCATTATATTCCAAAGTTAAAGCTAATTGATAATTCTCTTTATTCATTGCTTCTGCATTCCTTTGCTCCGTCTTGGAATTTGTTAACCTTACTATCGGGGTATATCTATCCCCTCTACCTCTCTCTACTTTTTGTCTTGTCTTCTGAACAAGATTAACTGGGTACCCCCTGTACAAAAACATTTTTTTCAGTAGTTCGTATTCTTTAATAAAGTCTACCTCAGCACTAGTCATGCGACTACCTCTCACAAATTGTCCCTTTATAATATTTTTCTTACAGTGCATTGGATGTGCACTGTCATAATGTAAGAATGTATTGCAATAGGTAAGTTTTCTATATATTTTAGACTCTAAAACTTCTCCTTTTTATAAATTTCCACATCCAAATATTGTAGAATGTTATCAGATATTCTATAGGTAAATTTCAGGAAATCAGTGGTTTCATTTAAATAAACCATAAATTCATTCAATTTCTCATGACCTCCTGTCCAAAATAGAACTATATCGTCCAGAAACCTGCGATACAGGATCCAGTTAGTATTAAAGGGATATTTTAATACAAATTTTTCCTCCCATTTGGCTAGTACTAGGTTGGCATAGGTTGGGGCGCAAGCCGCTCCCATGGCCACCCCCTGAATTTGTTTAAAAAATTCTCTATTGAAATATAAAAAAATATTTTTTAATACCAACTCCATCAGCCAAACATTTACTAGTTTTTCATTATCAGATAGAATTTCACTTTCGTACACTATTTCTTCAAACATATTAGTCCCCTGTGTATAGGGAATGGAGGAAAACAAATCTATAACATCTATAGTTATAAAAAGTAGATCCTTATAATGCCCTACTCCTGCGATGACTTTTAAAAGGTCCCAGGAATCTTTTAATATATGTTCCCTTTCTACCCATAGTTTTTTAATCCTTACATCCACATATTTAGCTAGTGGATGAGTTTTAGATCCTTCTGCTGATACTATGGGTCTTAGTGGGGGGTCCATCTCATTTTTATGTGTTTTTGGGATTCCAAAAATAGAGGGTACTTTTGTTTTTTCTACTTGAAAAAATAGAAAAGTGTTGTAATCAATGAGCCCCTCATTCACCATGTCTCTTAAATTTAAATCTATTTTATAGTAAGCAATGTTAATTTCATTTTTAGAGACCTGGTTATATTTAGAAATATCCCAAAGGATAGCGTACATTCTGCTATCATATTCTATCTTATCCATAATTACAATACCTCCTCCCTTATCAGGTTTCATAATTCTTAAGTTAGGATCATTTTTCATATCATATAACAGCTGCTTTTCTTTTTTGTCTAAGTTGGCATGGTACTTAATACATTCTTCTTCCTTCCTAATTTCTCTTTCCATTATTTTTTCTAGATTTCTTAATTGGGGGTGTAGAGGTGGATTGAAAATAGTTTTGCATTTTAATTCATGATTAAATTCTGTTTTAGTATTAGGAAACATTATTTTTAAGTTAACTTTCCTTAAAAATATTTTTATATCCAATAAGGACTTAGCTATATCACCCGTAATATAAGGGATGAATTTTAACCCTTTGTATAATAATCTAAAATGTTCTTTTTCTAAATCTAAATGACTAAAATTATATATGGTAAAATTCTCAAATAGCCACCTATTACCTGTGTTAGTAATTTCTTGAGAGTGATTTTCAGAGAGGCTGGGAACTTCTAGTATCTCCCCCTCCCTCTTCTCCCCCCCTCCAATGAAAATTTGTCTGTGTGTTCCCTTTTTTGTTCATGAGCCTTTCAGATCTCCTTAGTGGTGGAAATTCTTTCTCATACTCATATCCCCCATCTATGGGGTTAATATCCCAGGGTAAAGTATAGATTTAAATTTAAGAGACATGGTGAATAGAATGTAGAGATAAATGGATTATTAGTAATAGCTATTATAATGGTGAATCCAAAGGTCTAGTGTACATGGCCACCTGCACTGCCTGCAAATCTTTTTATATAGGGAAAACAGAAAGAAAATTAAAAAGAAGGATCTATGAGCACCTTAATGATATTAGGATATGTAAAGATACAAATGCTTTATTTAAACACACTATGGAATGCATAGGTGCTAGATATAGATTCATGGTTATAGAACAAACTCAGAAAGATATTAGGGGGGTCCCTGGGAAGAGAAAATTGAATACAGGGAACTTTGGTGGCAGATGACCCTGGAGGCATACAACCCACCAGGGCTGAACGAATATATTAGTATAACACCTATACTGAAATTGAGGGCAGCTAAATTGTGAACCTATGAACGTAGTTGTAATTATTTTAATAACCAGTAGAGGGCAGCTTTGGGATATACTGATATGTATATTTATTTATTTATTTCACCCATTATAATAAGGTAGTAGAATTTATATCCTTTTTAATATAAATTGGATATTTATGAATTTTTTAAAAATACATATAAAAGTGTTTGATTTTTTTAGTTATATATGTATTTTTAAACACTTTTTAGTAATAATTTATTCCTTGTTTTTAGCATAATTTTATCTATTTATCAGAAATAGAATTACAAAATTCTCTTTCTTGTAATATTTTATTATGTCCCATCTAATGAATGAGTTAAGCAGTTTTTGTTAGAGTTGTATATGCGTGTACTAGTCAGCTTGTTTTAGTCCTTTAAATAAATTGTTCTCTATTAATTTTAATTAACGAGTTAATTGGTTGAAGTATATAAGAATGTCATTATTTTCACTGGTCATCTGAAGAAGTCTGGATGTTACACAGACGAAAACGCGGATGTGAATAGCATTTATGTTTTGGTGTTTGTGCGTGCTTTATTAAAATTTTAAAATACATGTATATCAAACCCACATGTTGAAGAACAGATCCAATAAGTACTGTTTTATATAGTTAATACTACTTATATAGTGTATGGATAGTACATAATGTGAATACATTTTGACTATATGCCATTATGCCAAAATCAAAAATGGCTTAATGCTAATATGGTCATTGATGCCTGGTTTTCTCATGGCATAAGTTAAAATCTGCCATTTGCTTTCTTTCATACCCAGAAGAGCTTTCCAATTGCCACCACATGGTGAATTATCTACATGGTCTATGATGGCAAATTTAAAAGAATGTGTAGCTCCGCTTTTATATATATGTCGATACAATGCATTATTTTTATCCTTAACCTTAATGCTATACAAATGGTCATAAATACATCACTTTAACTGTCTCTCAGTTTTCCCTATATAAAAAGTGGAGCAGGTCATACATTTAGCCAAATAGACAATATTCTTGGTGTTGCAATTCCCTGCTCTATATTTTATATATGTCCTGTTAACATCATCTAACTTACATCCTTCTGCTTCGTTTATAGCATGGCATTGTTTACATGACCCGCACTTTCTAGTAGTATATAATTTCTTCATCCTGATGTTTTTCTTTGTCATTAATTCCAATTGTCTCTTTATATTCCTTCCAGTTTTATAAACAAAACATGGATGTTTGCCTAATATAGTTTCTATTTCATCGTCCACTGTTATCAAATTCCAGTGACTCCTTATAATATTTTTAATATATTGCACATGTGGTGAATATGTCAAACCATTCATTTATTTTTGTTTCTATTTTAGTAGTTAATAAATAGTTTTTGGTTTCTGTCCGAGCCGTGTTACACCGGTGTTGCTATCATACATTACTTAGACGTTTTTGTGTCTTTGGGATACTCTTTATTTTTAAAAAAGTAGTAGAGTAGCACTTTGATGTATGTATATATATATATATATATATATATATATATATATATATATATATATATATATACACACACACACACACACACACACACACACACACACACACACACACATCTTTGGATATACACATGTTTTTGTGAGGAAGTTTTCCCATGTTTACTGCTACTTGGTGTACAATAAAGACAGTGCTTTGGACTTTAAAAAGTGTTTGGGGTGTGGGCACAAATTGCTCCCCAAGATTCTCAGGATCATTGTGTTTATTTTCTTGGTGTCACACACCTTGACAAGGATCGCCAGGCCTGTATTGCCTTTGGAGCCAGGGTTCTGGCTGATCACAGGGCAAACTTGGTGTTAAGGAGCACAGTTTCACATTTCTTCTTCTTCTTTTTCTTCTTCTGCCTTTGCCCAGGCTGCCATGTATTCTTCTCCCTCAAAGAAGTCTCTAGACAGGACTTCCAAGATGGCTGCATATTGAGTGATGGCTTAATTCTACTTCTCCCAATGTGAAAACAGATACTTAGCAAAGAAAGCCAGTGGACCTGGCTTTCTGGGTAAATTTCAGTAACTGGCTAATAAGTGCACTGCCTGGATGCCAGGAAAAATAAAATACAGAGGACCTAAAGGAAAATCAGCTACAAAAGGTGATGAAAAAACACTGACTGGGAAAAATACTGCAGCTGTTCAGCAAAAAGCAGTGTAAGCTCCAGACATGACTTCCAGTAACCTATAGGAAAGTATAAGGTAACTGCACACAGACCTGACTAAAATAAATGAAACACTGATGGAATGTATCAACTCAAACAATAAAAGGCTGGAAAAAAATGAAAGAGGCTTTAAACAAATATTCAAATAAGGTGATAAAACTGTAAAATTCAGAGGTTGAAATGAAGAAAAGGCTGGCTGAATATGAGACTGCACAAGAAGAGATGATGTTTCAAAAAGTAACATAATTAGACAGAGCATGTAGGAAAATCCTGAGATTTTCTGCTGTACCAGAGAAGCTGAAAGGAACAAACTGTATTAATTTTATGAAAGCACAAATAATCAACTGGACTAGTATTCCACAATAAGAATTATTAATTGAAAGGGCACATTGTGTGTATGTTCCAAACCTGGCTATGAGAAAACAACCTAGACCTTTAATAGTAAAGATGTAATCTTACCAGCAACAGGAATTGATTCTAACAAAACTATGGCAGAAGGACAAAGTGCTAAAAGTGGGAGACAGTAGAGTGTTTGCTGAGAATGCCTACTCATTGTACACCAGGAAGAAGAGAAGTAAATTTATTCCATTGTTTAGGGAATGTCAATTAGCAGGAGTGAGATTCAAACTGCTGTACCCAGTTATCTTCAAAATATTTTTCCCTGGTGGAACAAAATCATTTATGATGAAGTACAATGCTAAGGAAGAAATATGAAAGCTAGTCCAACAAAAGGTGGATTGTGAAACAGAAGGAGATTCTGCTTCTTGTTCTTCTGGTAATAAAGAACACAGAGAGGCTGTGCCAGTAAAACATTTTTCAGTGTTTCAATGGAAAATGGTTGAGAGCTGGAAAAAAATCACAATAGTTGACTAGAAGAATCAAGAGTATGTTGGAAATGAAGCAGAGACAGGGTTTGAGAGATGGAGATGAACAGGAATAGAACAAGAGACTTTGGAAATATTGGACTTTCTTGGACTTTGTTAAACTTGTAGGGGACACTATAGCATATGCTCTACTTCATGCCATGAATGTTTGGAGAATAAAATCAGTAACTTGGAAACTGACAAATGTGGGATTATAAAACAAATAATCCAACCAAAAATGTCACAGGATACCTTCTCTTTGAAAAGAACCAGACACCAGTTTTTCCTGGTATCAATGACAGGATTTCTCTAAGGAGCTTGCTTCATTTAAAGGCAGATGAGATTAGATAAAAATGGTTTAAGTGATTGAACACAGAAGCAGTTAAGTTAGTATCAAATATATGTATTGTTATTTATAAATATATTTTCTTAACAGATGAAATGTTTTTTATATATGTGTTTTTATAGGAGAATTATTCATGTATTATACACAGCTATATATTTTTAAAGAACATATTAATGTGTTTTTAACTTGAGCGCACACTTAACTAATTAATTAATTTAAGTTAATTGATTGTAATTAATCAATTGAATTTTATATAAAAAAGGGGGGAAGTGTGTAAGGTTTTGTATCTGATAAAGTCCCGTTTGTACTGAGTGTGAATAAAGGGAACGAAAGCGCTTATAACCTTACCCTGCCTGGTGTCTGGTTCTTTTCAAGAAGAAGGTATCCTGTGACATTTTTGGTTGGATTATTTGCTTTTATGTGTTTTACTATTGTGATATTGGGGATTATAAAACAATAATTATATTTGTGAAACATGATAGAACAAAAAAATATGGAAATATTGGACTTTTTTTGGACTTTGTTAAAGTTGTAGTGGACTTTAAAGTATATAAAGCATATCCCCTACTTCATGTCATTAATGTTCAAAAAGAATACTCAGGAGAGGGAAAGAGGAGGGTGAAAGTTAACTGTAAGTAAAGATTTTTTTTCATAATAGTACTATTTTGATAGTGCGTGGTTTTCTTTCCATGTTATAAAGTAAAGTTTTTTCAGTTATTTTATGTGTAATGGGGATGTAAATGTAAACAGTGGCTCCTGTTTTTCTTTTCATTTTTCTTTCTCCCTTCTTCTCCTTTCTCTTTGTTCGGTTTTAAGAAGTGTAGGCACTGCAATGTAAAAAGAAAATCTGGTTAAAGGACCACTACGTACTCCTGCACTTGTTTTCTCATTTCCAAAGTGTTATTTTCCCCTATCTACTGCAACTAACATAGTAGTATATCTCTTCTGCTAGGGTAAATCACGATTTTCACTGTGTTTTTCATCACCTGTTCTTTCTGCTCTAGTCTTGTGAGCCATCTTTCAGCAAAAAAAAGTCTTGCAGAGCCGTAGATAGCACATGGGCGCTAGAACCATTTGGTAATAATGCCCAGTGTTGTTTTTCACCTTTTCCTCAGCTGCTGCCCAAGGACTGCCCATAAACTGCCTTCCCCAGTCCTTTCTGCCAAAGAATGCCCCAACCATTAACTATGCATGATGCTTTTGTTCTGTTGCCAGTTAAAATGCGATTGTGATTTACTGTGGGAACTATTCTATTAAATCTAATTGCTGGCCGAATCTGTTTTGTTGAGGGAGTAGGCTAGCTCGCTAACATATACAAAGTTTATTTCTGGAGTGATGATTTTTGCTTTTTTGCAGGTACGTGCATCACCATTCTCTTTCGGTCAGAAGTTCTTAATGTGTTGCCCTTGTTTTTACAAATCTTTAATGTGATTGCTTGCAGTTAGCTGTTACAGCAAGCATCGCATAATACTGAGCTAAATCTGCAGCTGTTTATTTACTCATAGAAAACTAATGGATCCATTATTTTACACTGGCTAAGCAAAACGTTTGATGTCTATCGAGTGTAAAATAAGAAAGCACGAAATGTAACATTGCAAGAAATAGCGCATGTGTGTGATGGAGGTTTGTGTGACTGTACTCCTTTATGACCGTATGAGTAAGATGATCAAACAGCTATGTTTCACAGTTTTGCTGTTTAGGGAGTGTAAATGTAAAATAAGAATTTACCAAGGAATGTTAAGTATGCATGTGAGTGTGCATGTGTGTTTATGGTTGTCTGCTTGCTTGATTTTGCCATTATCAGATCCTTCATATCCATAAATAGGAAATGTGCCCAAGTTTAAGCCTGTACATCATTTGCCAGCAAACAATACATTTTAATAGGCAAGACCAAAGGTATGAGGCAGAAATCTGGTGATCCTGTGAAAATCTGTACTCTCAAGAGCTATGCCAGCAGGGTTTTTTTTTTTTTAGGCAATACACTAGATCCACTCGTAGGAAACAGAATATAAAACTGTAAAAAATAGAAGTATGTGCATGTGTGGTGGTGGTGATGGGGGGTTGTGACTGTATGCCTGCATGCGTGAGATGTTGATGCAGTTATTTTATACTCCATAAACAGTGGTTTTGCTGTTTAAGGAGTGTAAATGTAAAATAACAATTTGGCAAAGAATGTTAAGTATGTGTAAGAGTGTTTGTGCATGTTTGTTTATGTTTGCCTGTGTGTGTGAGTGTATGCATGCTTGCATGAATGACAGCTAATACATAGCTCTCAACAGTACTTATAGGTTCATAGGCTCATAGGTAGGTACTAGGCTATTGGCCCTAGGGCCTATATAAGCCTAGCCAAAAATGTATCCTGGCTTTCGCCACCCAAGAAAATTATTTTCCTGTGCCCCTGTCGAGCAGAGCCACAGAAGTCATCCTTGGGGTGAATTTCCTATTTCCCATCCAATCATCAAGATTTTTCTTGAAGAGTGCTAATGAGAAGCTCTGTTTGACATAGATTGGTAGTCTGTTCCAGAGTATGGGAAGTCTCTGGGACAGGAATCTATCCCTCCAGCATGTTCTGTTTATTGTGGTGACAAGGTTTAGGTCCCTAGAGCTTGTAGCTCAGAGGGATTGGGATTTCTTTAAGTGGAGCATGTCCAACAGCTCTGGGTTTGACATAGCTTTATATGTTAGGCAGAGATCGCCTCTGAGTAGGTGATATGCGACGGAGTCCATATTTTTGCTTCATATATGCGGTGCAGTTATCATAATATTGTGGTTTTCCAGCAAATTAGTGGCAAATCATTTTAAGACTAAAGTTACAAAACAATTACAGACATTTCAGTTTCAGGCTTCATACCGTTCTGATTATTCATGCTAAGGCAAAACAAGTTATTCTATCAACTTTTTAAGTTTGTAAGAGCAATATTTAAAAATCACCCCTCTTTTTAGGCCTTTATCCCACTTGCATGCATTGCTTTGTCCAGATTTCTTGTCCTAAATAGTGTTTGAGTGTGTATGTATTCTTGGGAAGAGTGAAAGCAATTGATTAGTATTGCTCCAGGTATGTAATGATGAGGAGCTGCAAAGGTCATTTTACTGTAAGGTTCTTAGTTGCTGTGAATGTCACCACATGTAGTTACAAATGTTGATCCACTATTTTTGAATGCAGGATTAAGTTTAAAGTTGCAGATTCAGATTCTTTAATGTCTGGCCAAGGTTCAGATAATTAGTTTTGCAATATAGTTACTGTTTTTATGTGAACTGAGTGCCATGGAACCTTACTGCAAATATGTTTAGAGCTAGAAATACTTTTTTTTTCACATCTGGCTAAGGTTAACATTAATTTTATGATATTGTTAGTGTTTTTAATGCCAACGAAGAGGCATGATGATGAGGTTTCGAAACTTAAGTGCAAACGTCTTTGTGTGAGTTTTTTTTAATGAGACAGTAATTAATGACATTATGGCGGTTGGGACTTGGAAAGAAGAGCGACAAATTAATATGAGCGATATTGGCTTTGTTGTACTTGGTGAAGAAAATAAAGAAAAGGCTACATTACACCTGGAATTCTTTATATGACTAGCTCGGGTGTAAGTTTTGAGGGGCACAGCCACTGAAGAGCAGGTAGCTGGTACAAGAGGGCAGTCTTGTCTCAATTGTGACTCCCAAGCAGATAGTAATAGTTAAGGGGATGCTGATTGCCCACATCTCCAGGGTTTAACTTTAGGCAGTCAATCTTGGCACAGATATGCTTGTGGAAGAAAAGAAATTTACTCACATAGCTAGGAAGCTAATGCACCAAACACAGCATAATGAGTTTATATAAAAAAGTACTGAAGTAATGCCAAAAGATATTCAGTAACTTAGTAAATGACACTTACTGCTTGAGACGTCAGCACCAAATGATGCCCTTCTGTAAATCCTGGAGTGAAGGGTAGGCAAACTGAGCAGCTAGCAATTGGGGTTGACAGGCAAAGCATATAATATTATGTTGCAAAGACATTGCCTGTTGTACAATCATCTGAAATCATTATGAAGCCTTTCTTTGTGAAGTTAAGGCAGCTACAGCACTTTGGATTTGAACCAAGTACTCTGCAAGGAATTCATTTGTATCTGTTCTATTCTTATTAAGTAAATACTACAGACAGGAACTGGGGGAGAGACACAGCAGGTAATCAGTTTACTCTGTTGTAAAGTAGCCATCAGGAAGAGAATACAACAGCAAAGTCTGACCAAATATGTATCAAAACATTACTCTTGGGGGAGGTATTTTTACTTGGGAGTATGGCAAGAGCCACACCCTTTACATTTAACAAACACCTATGAAAACAGCAGTACTAAGCATGCTGCAGAAGTGCAAGGCATTTGTATTTAGGACACACTTTCAAACAATATAGCCAAGGACAGATGATAAACCAAGCTACTTTACCTTACAATTTGAAGTATACTGTTGCCATACCTGGATAGCCACACGTTCTTACTGGTAGGTCATCAGAAAATTGCCATTTGTGAGCACAGCTAACTCAATCAAATGGTATCTGATCTCAATCTCTTTAGCAGATACGCAGTCAAGTAACTTTAACAGTTTCCATTTGCTTATGTATGATTTTCTAGTAGCAGGCTTTCTTGCCACCATTAGTACTTGCTGCATATCCTCAGAAAACAGGTTTCTAAAAGCTATTAAGACCATATTATTCAGTCAGACTGTTGTAGTTGTCAATGCTTTGGGATGTATCAAACAGTCTTGCTCTTGTATGAGTAAATCCATTCTTTGTGGAAACCTGTGGTAATGGGCCCTGGTAAATTTCAAAAGAAGGGAGAACCATTGTTGCCCTGGCCAGAAGGGCATCATCACAATGATTTGTGTGGAATTCTTCCTCACTGTGTACAAGTACCCCGCATGCCATAGGTTCATTGGTGTATAGTAAGTTAATGGCCACTGGGGCCTTTAAAGCACAGCCGTGCAACCCCAGTGTGTCTCACAAATTTGATTTATATACAGGAGGTGATTTACTGACTGCCTCTGTCCTTCATACACATAGATGCCAGCCCATGGTTGAACTTCTGTTTAACCATCCATTGGTCCAAGTGGCACTGAAATGGGATAGAGAGGAACTATGCTTCAAAATAATGGAGAGCATGTTCCAGAGAATGGTAACTCTCTGTTAAACATATCTGTCTCTCCAATTTCTCATATTTAGCAGTGGAAAGGGTGAAATAGCATGCAGGAGCATTCCTGTCCAAAGAAAAAAAAGTCATTTTTCCTCCAGGCCTTCTTGCATGGAGTCACAGAACATAATTTAGCCAGTTAATTGCCTACGGGGGGGGGGGGGGGGGGGGCAAAGGTCTACCTGAAGAATTTCCCACAGACAGAACAAATCTTGGGAGAATCCCTGATCTGTTTTCTATTCATTAGGGTCTGCATTTGTTCTGCTAGCTTGTCTGCCACAAAATTTGTTCTGATAGAATGCAGGATGCCTGTAGAGTAAGATTGTGCTATACAGCTATATCCCATGCTAACTTGGCTGGCCTACAAATGAGCTAAGATCAGGTTCCCCCTTTACGTATCCCATCACTGTGGTATTATCAGTAACTAATTGAAGAGGGCATGGGGACAACAAAGGAATCAAAGTTGATTTTCAACAGCTAGCGTCTCTTATGTTTTTTCTGCCTTTCCTGTGCCAGAGACCTCGCACTATTACTCCGCTAGACCCTAGACACAGCTCCACCAATGAAATCTGAGCTGTCTGTTGTGACTAACTGCTCTGAAGCAGAAGACAAAATTGGCTAACCTGAATTCAGAGATATTTGATCTCTCCACCAAGTGACATCTTCAGGTAACATTGTATCATTCTCATGTCGAGTTTTGCACACGGTATCTTGAGAATTATGGATGCCCTGAAAACCAGAATACTGTGGTAATTTCAAAGTCTGAGTGGAAACCACATGGAAAAGATGTAAATATAGTTTTATTTTGTCCTTTGGAAGTAAAAATCTTTGTACTACAGGCACCCCAGAAATATAATCCTGTGTGATGGAGTAAAAAAAGCATTTTGAATGTTCTCCAAAGATTTTCAGCCTGTGAAGGATGTCTAGTCCACAAGTAACAGATTCTTGATATTTCAAAAGACTCTGCAAAGTAAAGCAAATCATCTACATTTGGAAAAATGTGGATACCCTATAATCTGTAACACTCTATGACAGAAGCTATACATTTTGTGAACATTCCTGGAGCAATGGATAGCTCCAAGGGTAAAGCAGAAACCTAATAATGTGAACCAGGCATTGTATATGACTTAGGGTCCCCATGCATATGCATAACACTTCCTTCTTCATCCTCTGTTGCTGAACAGACAATTGAAGTTACACTGTGGAGTTGTGATGTCTGCATAATGAACACATCATCTCAGCATGATACCTGTTAGCTCAGCTTGCCCCTTCCTGTACTGAAAGCTAGATTCATTGTTATTCATCAAGCTTCACAAGTTTTGCACTTGTAGCTGCAAAGATACCTGAAAGGTGTCTTATCTACATAAATGATCTGTCTTTAACTCTAGAGAAACTCTTATAATATTTGTCTTTATGCAGTGTTGTTGCTGTGGGCTGTTTGTACATTAGCTAGCTTGCCTGTACTTTGATGTTACAGTTCAGCTGTTTACCACTGAAACTTTGCCCTTTGCACCCTTTTATTTTTATGAACCCATAGCCCCTTCCTTGTGGTACATGTTTTTCATTCGGCTTTTCCCAGTTAGGGGTCGCCACAGTGGAACTCCGGTCCGCTAATGATTGGCAGTTGATTTTTACGGTGCCGAGGTGCCAGCCCGACACTAAACCTTCAACGAAGGCACGCCCATTCACGCATGTCTTTCAAATGCCACTCGACCGTGGGGAGGACATGCAGACTCCACACAGAAGGCACTCCAGCCGAGAATCGAATGGGAGAACCTCTTGCTGTGAGGCGACAATGAAACGCTGCACCACCATGGCTTACTTCCATATGAGTAGATATTTGTGTATACTACTAATATGTGTAGTCATCACATTTGCTGTTTGATGTTCCTGTGCTGAATAGCCTTCTCATTACATATAGATATATAAAATGTGTGAGTGATATAGGTTTGTGGTTTGGTAAACACACACACACACACACACACACACACACACACACACACACATACATACATATCCAGATGTATGTGTGAGTATAGGTATATCAGTGTGTGTGTGTGTGTGTGTGTGTGTGTGTGTGTGTGTGTGTGTGTGTGTGTGTGTGCGCACGCGTGCGCGCGCGTGGATGCCCTACTTGAACAACCCATCATGCAGTATATTATATGCTATTGTAACTATTCCGTTTTTAATGGCATCTTCTGTTAAAGTTTCTACTAAAAATGTTTCCAGTGCTGATCTCTCATTTAGGACCCTCCTATTTCTTTCTTTGCTTATACTCTGATATCAGTCCTTGATAGGGAAGGCAATCTCTAACCTGCAGTCCAAATACATTTTTGGTGACTTCCCATTTGATCATCTTTCCCTCACTAGTTATTTGCTGCCATTACGTGGGTTCCTTTGCCAGTTTTCTCCAATAAATTCTAGCCCACTCTTGCATATGGTCTGTATCCATAATTGCAGTTATCCCTATCAGCAAAATCTCCGTTCTCCATTCCCGTGTTGTCTTAGTTCACAGGCTACTTTCTGCTGCTGTATACATATATTATTGCTTATGATTATTATCCTCCTTAAAGGCCTGCATCCAAAATGCCAGTCTTTTCTTGTTTCTTCAGCTACCCCTCATTTAATCATCATCCCTTTCCACTTTGAATTATACTTTTCTGGTTGTGCTATGTATAGGAGCCTTAACTGTGTAGCTTTGAAGTACCCCTTCCAATTGGGTAATCCCAATCTGCCCTGTTCTACTGGAAGAATCAGCTTATCCCATTTGACACTTGCCTTGTTGCCCTCCCAGATAAAAGTCCTTAAGCTGTTTATTAATTGCTAAACACAACTTCTTCTCTAGTTGATGAAAATATGCCTGACCAGTGTATAAGACTATGTGACTAAAAACATTTTAATTGCTTGTATCTGACTATCCATATCCATATAACAAAGCTTCCATTATCTCAGTTTTTATATTATCTTTTGTTTAGTCTCTTTCCACATATCATTTGCTGCCACACCAGATTCATTTTAATCCATACTCCTAAATACTTTATTTTAACATGTCCCCATAAATATGGATATTGCCGAACCAATTTAAATGTGGGTACATAATTTACTGTTATTGCCTCTGTTTTAGCTTCATTCATTTTGTATCACGAAAAGATTTGACACTGTCTCAAAATGTTCCACAACACTGTAATGTCTCTTTCTGGTTTTGTCAAGTATAAAATGTCATCATCTGCAAAGTGAACCAGCTGTTCTTGACTACCATACCAATTATAATCTTGAATTTTTGAGTCCCTTATTTTTTTTGCAAGTGGTTCTAAATATAATGCAGACAACAAAGGGGAAAGAGGACACCCCTGCAGGGTTCCTGTGCTCAAGCAGAAATTATCAGAGAGGACCTCACCCACTTTAATGTTTGCCTCCAATCCCTCATATATCCTCCTAATCAACCTTATAATTTTTTCAGGAAATGCAAATGCTTCCATTGCCCTGCTCATACGGTCCCTGTTTACTTAGTCAAATACTTTATCTGCATCAGGACCCACCAACAGTTTCCCCTCTGGATCATTAATGTTCTGTTACTGTGGTCAAATATTTGCCTCCCCTCGGCAAAACCACACTGATCAATATCTATCAATTTTGGTATTACTTTTGCCATTCTTGTAGCCAGTTATAGACGTGAACACTTTATAATCAGGGTTTAGTATTAAAATTGGCATGTATGAAGCTGGATCTGATGGATCTTACAGCTACCACCGCTTTCTTCCAGGATGTTGGTATTTCTCCTCCTCTTAAAACGCTGTTAAACAAAACCTTTCATCTCTTTATCAGGTTTTCCCCTCCACGCTTCCAAGCTTCCACAGGAATACCATCTATTCCCAGAGACTTTCCAGTAAATTGGTTATTCATCACAATTTTTATCTCATCTCTTCCTAGCCTAGCCATTAGTAATTGAGACTCATCTACCTCAGTCCCCGTCATATTTAGTTCTTCCATAAACTTTTCCATTTGTAT
Source organism: Protopterus annectens (assembly GCF_019279795.1). Lineage (NCBI taxonomy): Eukaryota > Metazoa > Chordata > Ceratodontiformes > Protopteridae > Protopterus > Protopterus annectens. Next base: position 70,414,844 of record NC_056729.1, read on the forward strand.
ATTTTCCTGATTTCCATATTTATCTGCTTTATACAGATTTACATAGAATTTCCAAAATATTTCTAATACCTCAACAGGCTGTCTTGTTACCTTCCTTGTTATAGGCTCCCTAAGTTTGGTGTCAGCCCTTTCTACTTTCTGTTGCCCGAGTCATTGTGCTGAAAGTTTTTGTGCTCTATTATAATAAAAAAAAGTAGCTTAACAGCAATCTTTCTAAACTCGTGTATATTATTGAGGTAATCTGTTAATTTCTGCTTAGCATTCTGCAGTTGCTCCTTTTCTTGTTCTGTCAGAGTCCCCCTGTTCTGCAATGCTCATCATTTTTCAGTCTCTCTAAATAATTGTTGTTACTTCTTAACTATAGCTCCCTTTCTTTTATTTCCACCATATGTTTAAACTCCACCTTAGTTTTATCCTACTCCTTAGTTGTATTTTCAGAATTGCTCCGGAATAATCTCCACTACCCATTCGTTAAATTCCTCTCTTTTCAACAGATAGGTGGGAAAGCACCAGTGTCACAATTTTAATTCCTTATGCTCTGTTTTTATTTTAGTCCTATTAACTTCAGATGTGTCCCCCATAAGTATCAGTTCAAACAAGAACTTAAATGCCATCTACTAAAGACCTGGTCTTGTCCATGTCAATCACCCACTTGATTTATTTTTCTCTCCTCTCTTATTGTATTTTCCAGCCTCCTCATAATACCCTTTTTTCTCTTTACATCTCTCTATATCCTACTAATTTTCTCATTTGCTCACTTCCTCTCTCTATCTAAAGATACAGTCAAGATGTCTGTTTGTATATGTCTAAGTGAATTTAATTGTGGTATTTATATTGTAGTACTACTTGTCACTGCTGTAAAGGATTTTACTGCCCTATATACTACAAATCTGTACCATGTGTATTTGCTATAGATATACTTACCCGACTTACTGCTCTGTATACTACAGTAGTGTCATTGTGTGTATTACTGTTGATAAACTGACCTCCATAGCTTTTCTTAACTTGTAAACAATAATAAATGTATTAGGAGCTTTTGTCCTTGGGTCTGCACAGAAAATGGCCCCCTGGCTCAGTTGGACCAACCCAGTTAACAAATGTCAATAAATAAATACATAAATAAATAAATGATTGGTGCATGATATGAAATAGTTATTAGATGTGTATCAAGACCTTTAGTTAAATGCACAATTTTCCATGTGAAATGTAAATTGGTTGGCGCAGTGGTAGCATTGTAGCCTGACAGCAAGAGGTTCTCCGGTTTGATTTTTGGCTGGAGTACGTTCTGTGCGGAGTCTGCATGTCCTCCCTGCATTCATGTGGGTTTCCTCTGCGTGCTCCGCTTTTCTCCCATGTTACCAAGACATGCATCTGGAGCATTTCTCCATAGGCCTCCACTGAAAATTGGCTTCATTCTAAGTCAGACTGTCCCACTTAACAAATGTTAAATAAATAAAATAAATTCTGTCTAGTCTAGCCCAGTTTTTATATATCTTGGGGAATAATATGTAAATTCACCCCAAACTCCTATTACTGAATTCACATCTTCAAAGCCAAATATTTTCATAAATTTCTTCAAAACTCTATCCATCTTTGTTATACCTTTCTTTCATGCCCCCCCCCCCCCGACACATCTTCACAAACACTCTACTGTCTCTCACTTTAGTGTTTTGTCCTTCGGCCACATTTTTATCAGAATCAACTCCTTCTGCTGGTAGGATTGCATTTTTACTGTTAAAGGTCTAGGTTGCTTTCTCATAGCCAGGCTTGGAGTGTACACATGATGTACCCTTTCAACTAACAGTTCCTACTGTGGCATACCAGTACAGTTGCTTATTTGTCCTTTCATAAAATTAATGCAGTCCGTTCCTTCCAGCTTCTCCGGTATAGCTGAAAATCTTAGATTTTCCCTATGTACTCTGTCCTCTAATTCTATTATTTTTGAAACATCTCTTCCTGAGCAGTCTTGTATTCAGCCAGCCTTTTCTTCATTTCAGCCTCTGATTTTTGCAGTTTTATCATCTCATCTGAATATCTCTTTAAAGCTTCTTCCAGTTTTTCCAGCCTTTTGATGTTTGTGTTGATATATTCTTTCAGTGTTTCATTTATTTTAAACAGGTGTTTGTAGACTTGTCTTATATCTGTCTGTAGGTTTCTGGAAGTCGCATCTGCATGTTGTATTTCCTTTTGCTTAGCAGCTGCATAACTTTCCCCAGTCAGTGTTTCTTCCTCACTTTTTGTTGCTGATTTTTTCCAGGTGTTCTGTATTTCTTTTTTTTTTTTCCTGTCATCCAGGCAGTACACATACTGTCATGTTAATGAAATGTACCCATAAACATAAAAGTTTATTTGGCCTTCTCTATTGAATTTGTGTTTTCACACTGGGAGAGCTAGAGTTAAGCTGTTATTCAATGTGCAGCCATCTTGGGAGTCCATTCTTGACAGAAACATTACAATTCTAAGATGGAATGTGTTGCCAGCTAGGTTTCATCCATGGTGTCTAACCTTGTTTCATGATTAGGACACCAAAGATTCTGGTACATTTAGAAGAGATAGAGAGCATGTTGATGAGGTTTTTGTCCCTTTTTGTGTCCTCACAGTAATTGTTTATATATGGGGATAAACCTCTAGGAAGAGTGGTACATCAGTTTTGGAAGAATTTGCATAGTTTTAAATACTCCTCTGACTGTCTTGATGTACTAATGCCCACTCTACAGCAGGGGGAATAAACAAGATAGGGTCTGATTAGTTCTCAGAAATGCATTGAAGAGATAGTCCATTGTAGCAGTTCCTCTACTAGACTTCAGAAGGGTGAAGAGAAATTAGTTAAATTCTTAGGTTGATAACAGCAGATGTATACTGGATGCTTAGTGTCGCTTTCGTGTTGGTGCATGAATAGGTTCATAGGTTCATAGGTTCATACTAGGCTATCTGCCCTGGGGCAATTATAAGCCTAGCCCGATTCTGTATGGCTTACTCCTCCCCTTGATTTGAGTATACTGTGCCCTTTTTAAGGTTTAGTTTACTGTGCCTCTGTCTAATAGTGACACGGGAGTAATCCCTGGGACAAACCTACGATCCCCCCACAAAACGAGTCTTTGTGGGTTCTGTTTTAAACAGCTTTATTCTAAACAAACACATCACTGTAGAGGCTTATTGACTATAACTTAATTAACTTGTATACAAACTAACTACTGCGATCATACATGCTCACCAAAAAACAACCAAAAAGAATACTCACTGAAGATTACAACAGATTTTTTTCTATATTTTTCTTTTTAATTTATATTAATGATATAAACAGCCACAAAATGACAACACTGACAAGTGATAAGCCAACATTTACATATGCTTTACTTATTAGCAATTATTGTTTATTTAAGAAAAAAAATTCATATGAGGCAGTAGAAGTAATACATCATAGGCACGTGTGTATTAATTTAGACACACACACACTTTTTATGTGCAACTTACTTAGGTTTAGACTTGTTGGTCCTTGACTTCAGAAAGACAGGGGAGTACTGCACATTTCAGGATTGAGACAATTGTTTTGCACTTCTTCTACCTATGTCCAATATTAATGTGGCCCACTACATAAAAATGTTAGCTGTCATTCAATGGCTGGTGTTGCCATGGTATGCATGAGAAAAAATGTCATGACAAAATCCTCAGATGTCATCTTGTCAGCTACTGGGATTTGTGAGTAAGAGGTAAATACAGTTTGTCAGTCCAAATGACATTTGCACAAAGTCAATAAGAAAAGCTCTTTTTACGTTGTTTTTTTAACTAACTGATGTATCATCATTGTGGAATGTTAGAGGACTTCAAGGGTTTGCCCTGAAATAGATGGCAGTCACCTCAGACCTATAGAAATGGAAATTGACAAAACTTGAGCAGCATACATCATTTTAATCTGAGTTGCTGGCTACTGAGACTTGTCTGCATATATCAACTGGACACAAACTGATTTAAGTATACTTTTCTCTGCACTTACTTAAGATTTGATTCAGTAAATATTGTGTGTCTTTGATTCAGTAAATATTGTGTGTCTTTGATTCAGTAAATATTGTGTGTCTCTGTCTATCTGCAGTTAGCTGCCTGAAGTGTGAAAAAGTGTAGCCATCTGGGCTCATTGAAAGCTGTTAGACTGCTTTGAAATTCCTGTGTTAGTGTTAGCCTGGGGGGTTCTGCTTGCATTAAAATCTGTGTTGGTTACATTTCTAGTAATCATTTTAATCAGAGTTGCTGTCTACTGAGACTTGTCTGCATATATCAACTGGACACAAGCTGATTTAAGCATACTTTTCTCTGCACTTATTTAAGATTTGATTCAGTAAATATTGTGTGTCTTTGATTCAGTAAATATTGTGTGTCTCTGTCTATCTGCAGTTATTTTCCCACCTCCCCTCCCTGTTTCCTGTTGTGGTGTTAATCTTGGTGGCTTTGGAATTGCCTGTCCCTGCTGTAAATCTGTTTTTGCACACTCGTCCTGGACTCATCTCATTTGCTCACTCAGCTGAGTACAGTGAGATCATATTTTGATTTCAGATACTCCTACCAGTCCCATCTCCTCTGCTGTGTACAGAGAGAGTACTTCGGAAGGACATTCCCCTATAGTATCTTAATCTCCTTCCTCTACAACAAAAAAAAAATTCCACTTCATCTGCTTTACTGTATTTGTATTTCTTCTTACTTTATTACCTTATTTTGCTTTTGCCTCTTCTTAAAAGTACTCAATTGAATTTATTCTGTTGCCTTTATTACTGCTTGTTAGTAGCCTGATTAAATTGTAACTGTTATTCTAAGGCCTTTGGTTTAAGTACTTGGGCTTCAAACAGTTGTTTTACATTAGGAAGGTTTGTGGTCTGCACTGTTGTGGCAGGACAGGTAGCGTACATCCTTCCAAGTTGGGAACTGCTGATTGAAGGCTCAGCGTCTGTTATTCTAAAAGTGTATTAGTTCTGCTTTAACCACTTGAGCTTCAGGCCAGTTATTTACTGGGTGTAACTTAATTGAACTTTTGCTGGAAATGTTGTATTTCTTTTTCAAGAACTCTTAATGTAGTGTCTCATATGTAGAACTGTTTGCATTTTTCATATGTTGCTTGAATTTTCTTATTGTTTGATACACACAATGTTTTGAAAGGTAAAAAAACACCTCCCGCTGCTTAACCAATAATTTATCTATAACTTTGGTAAAGTGTGATTTCAGTGTCCCAATAGCTGCTGAGTTTGTTTTTGCGACTGTTGCTTTGGTGGAAAGGGACAAGCTGTTTCAGTTTACAGGAGCAGAAAGATAATGTAGTTTGCTTTTGATGCAGAAGGTTGTGGTTTCTACTCACACAGTACATGGATGCATTTGCGAAACTGTACTGCCTTCTTTCTGGTGAAGATACCAGTAACTATGAACCTGTTATAAGATTGCCGTCCATTCCCTATTGCAGTATTACCAGCTTATTGTTATGAGTGTAAGGCAAATTATTCCAGGTTCTGTGGTTTGATTAAATGGCTGAGGTGCCTTACCTTCTGTGTGGAGTCTGTATGCCTTCCCTGTGTTTGTTTCCTCTAGTGTTCTCCCATCTTACAAAGACGTGTCTGTCTGGAATGTTTCAACATGGGCCTCTGCTAAAAATTAGCTTTTGTTCTAAGTCAGACTTTCCTGGTTAACAAATGTTAAAAATGACACGCATTTCAATATCAGAATTCATATTCTTCAGAAAGTGCATGGTAACACAATCTTTTACTATAGCTTCTTTCCAAGTGTATCAGATTGTTCTTTGAAATTTGTCCCTATCTTTGAGACTGTATTCCCACATTATTGACTTCATCCAGGTTTTTTGTGTTGAGGTTGAGAGCTATGGTAAGAACTGAATTCACTGAATATGTTTGGGGGCTATATTCCCCCATTAGTGGCTTTGTCCTCTTGTTTTTTGCTACGTGGGTGAGAGCTGAACCCTTAAGAAAATTCATACTAATGCAAGAACTACTATTTTATAATCTTTCTAAGTTTATAAGAGTAATATTTAAAAATTGCACTTATTTTTGTGCCTTTGTCACACTTCTATGTATGGCTTTGTCCAGATTTCTTGCTCTGAGTTTGAGAGGTATGACAACTGTGTCAGGGCCCTCGCAGTCAGCCATCGACATTTCAAATTGTGACATACTTGTTGCACCCAACTGCCCCATGTAGTGACTCTGGAGGTGTCCAAGCAAGGCAAGGAGCAGTTATGCAGTGTAAATGTGCAGAGTATCTCCCCAGCCAAGGTAGACACAAGTACTACAATGGCTTTTCATCCGTCATTCATTTTGCAAAATGTTCTGGTTTCTGTCATATTTTTATACTGTTGATTTATGCTTATTGTTCAGAAATTGCCTGTTGCTCTGTGTTTTAGTAGCAATGCTTTAATGAGCATCTGGTAAGACTGGTAATCTTGTCTGAGATTGTAAGATGCAAGTACGTTTTAATAAGCATACTGTTAAAGAATTGCCAACATTGAAAGCCTTTCTGTTGTTGCCATGCAGAGAATACTTACATAACTAGATAACATATATAAGCCTGGGGTATTGAAATGCATATGACAGTCTTTGAAATAAAAGACATGATTACATTATTTTAAGAGCTCATTACAGGATTTACCTACAAACTAAACAGAATGCCAATCTATTGTGTGGTCCATATCTTGTACAGTAATCCTTTAAGCAGTGTATGTTGAGCTTGTTTCCTGTTTGCTTTTAGTTTTTTACTTCGATCATGTTTTCCCCATCAGACAAGTAGATAGTTGTTGTCAGGCAGTGGGTCTTTTTTGGATAACAAACATTTTTAAAACTGGGGGTATCACAGAGATTGCTAGTTTTAGTATGTTACCTGGTAGTTTAATAAACCTGAATGTAAATTATAATTAGGACTGGTGTACAAGTGGTTTTAGTTTAGTGCTGCTTGTTTTTCTTATACTTGATTTTGACTAGCATTCCAGTAATGTATTTAAAAAGTAATTTATTATTTCATGCCTCATCCTTTTTGTTTCCATCTACATATTTTAAGTAAGCTGCCATGCAGCCAATGGATTGAAATAGTTTTTTTTCTTCTACACTTTGATCATGTTTTCCCCATCAGACAAGTAGATAGTTGTTGTCAGGCAGTGGGTCTTTTTTGGATAACAAACATTTTTACAACTAGGGGTATCACAGAGATTGCTAGTTTCAGTATGTTACCTGGTAGTTTAATAAAGCTGTATATAAATTATAATTAGGACTGGTGTACAAGTGGTTTTAGTTTAGTGCTACTTGTTTTTCTTACACTTGATTTTGACTAGCATTCCAGTAATGTATTTAAAAAGTAATTTATTATTTCATGCCTCATCCTTTTTGTTTCCATCTAGATATTTTAAGTAAGCTGTCATGCAGCCAGTGGATTGAAATAGGTTTTTTCTTCTACACTTCATTTTGTCTTGATTGGACTATCATTATGATTGTTTGGCACCCACAGCAGCATATTTAATTAAAGTTAGTTTTTTGTGGTTTTGGTTATAGCTCCTCCCCTTTCAAGGTGGACACAGCCATTCCCATTGACCATTCAGATGTCTCCTGCAGCCCCCTTTGATTTGAAGTCACCAGCCACCACTATGTAGAAGTCCGACTAGACTTGTGATGGAATTGTTCAGAATTGGGCAGTATTGTCTTTATTGGTGCATGCATTTTGTTTCACTATTTTCAGGAATGTTTTAAACAATAAAATTAAAACACGAAATAAAACAATACTGCATTGTACAAGCAATATAATTATATTTAATCATGAAGGTGTATTCAAGAACATGTGTGTTGCTTGTGCAAGGGGTCTGTGATGTGAAAATAAACCAAACCTGGAGTTAAACTTTATCTGGCAAGGGCTAAATGTATTATCTTTGAATGTCTGTTTCAGTGCTGGTGCAATGTCCAGATTCTGACTGACAGCAAGGGGCTAGTGTGTGTGTGACACTGCATGCAAAGGGGGAAATGTCGCCTCTTTTGGGATTTATTGTGCTGCGAAGTTCATAGATACAGCTGATCGCGTAGATTTTTCAAGGGGCTGAGAGATGATGGGGCACAAAAGTTTAGTGCTGCTTATGTGTGCTTGTATTGCTAAAAGCACAACAGGTAGTGTTTTAGCTTTTGATGCAGAACAATGTGGGTTCTACTTGGACTGTACATAGATGGATTTGTGAAACTGAACTCCGTTGCAGATGTGGTGGATCATGCACTCTGTCCTCGTGAAGATAACTAGTAGCTATGAACCGGTTATCAGTTTGCCGTCCAATACCTATTGCAGTAATACTTTCACATTGTGAGAGTTGCACTCCTTTCCCGTGAAGATAACCAGTTGCTATGAACCTGTTATCAGTTTTCTGTCCGTTTCCTGTTGCAGTGATACTATTTTATTGTGTGACTGTGTGTGACTGAGAGACTGAGTGAGGGTGGGGGTGAGTGACTGAGAGACTGTCATTTGTAACAAGTTGGTCCGGTTGATGAAACACATGTAAATAAAAACCTGTTTCGTCTGCTTGTCTGTCATTTGGGAGCAAGTAGCTAAGCATGCAAGTTGGCAATTTTGAGGTACATGGTGTTCCTGCTGTTGAGCAGTTGGGGTTCTGGACAAGTATATCCGTACTGGTATTGTGAAGTGATACTAAATCTTTCTGAAATAGTGACTTGTATGTGTGCTGTTAGAATTAATTAAAATAACAAAGGTCAATCGATTGGCATAAGTTCTTGTGTAAGATCTGTCATGCTGTGCAGATGTAGACCAAGAGACCACTAATCTTATGGAATGTCTTGTATTAGCCCAGATTTGCAGTAGAGGTTGTGTGAATGATGGAGCGGTATGGAGTTATGCATGATTCCTTTTTATTTTTTGGCATCTGTAGCTTATACAGTGTGTCTAGTAAGGACTGGTCCTCAGCGAATAAATGTCGGCATGTAGAGTAATTTGCTGGGCAAGCGTCGCATGTATCTGGAAGCCTGTTAGATGCAGGAGTGTAATGATAGTGGTGATGTGAGTGGATCAGGCTGTAGATGTAGGGGTGTAATGCTAGTGGTGATGGGAGTGGATCAGGATGTAGATCGAAGTATTGTGGCGTGAGTAGACCTCTGTGATGCTGGCTACCTTGACGAGGTACAGAGGCGTTTCACAATAGTGCTGTGGGAATTGCTACTTTTGCACATTGTAAACCAAAAGCCAGCTTATCTGTATGTCATTTATGATGGATCAGTTGACTTCTGGTACATTTTGCAAAATTAAATGGTATTTGCTTACTGTAGATTTGTAAGGTCCATTAAAATCATAACTGTTTCACAGGTGTCGGATCTTCATTATGCTGCAGTCGTAATGTATACAGGGGTATATTTATAGAGATAAATGGATAGAGCGCATACTTATTTGTAAATGGAGATACTGTAATTAAAGCAAAATATGTACCAACATATGATGGAGTATGTGTAGTTGATTTGGGATGTAATTGTAGATGTGGCTGGAAACACACAATTGCCCATTGCTGGAACTGTGAAAGTCCAGCAAAAAAAGCAGACTATAATCTCACTATTCGGAAGAGCCCTACTGATATGTAACAAAGTACAGGCAGAAGTACAGTAACCGCTACAAAAAGTTAGAGCATAAATTTGCAATGACCATGCGTAGACATTAACTGCATGTTTTTGCATAAGCCGATGTCTGGCACACTTAAACAGTACAACAAATTACAAGTGGTATGCACTACCATAATTTTTTTTTTAAATATTGACTCAAAAAAGCATGTGGGTGCTGTCATGCAAGTCTGAAATATTTCATGTTTATAATGTATCATTTGTTAGCTATTTAAACAAACAGGAATGGAAAATAAGTGGCAGATTGATGCTTTGCAAAGCAGGGATTATTGCCAGTGCTATGTAGCTTGGTTTTAAATTTGACAGGAGTAGTGCAACAAAAAAAGTCTCCCACTGTAAGGAGGGAAAGGCTGACAAGCAAACAGTGCATTAGTCTGGTCACCTGCTGTGAGCTGTCAATCACATGCAGATAATGGGTCAAATTAGGTAGGTGTGAAGTGGGAGGGGAGATTCCTTGAAGAGCTAGATTTCAGCCTTCACAAAAGAAAGCAGCTTAGCATTTCTAAGATGAAAGAGCTATAAAATGCACTTTTCAGTTCTGTTCTGTAGCATTTTCACTGCTTGTGTCTGAAGTTGTCATTGAAAAAGGATAACATTTTAACCAAAAGTAGGGGATTTTAAGACTGCAGTGAATGCCTGTTAAGTCAATGAAGTGACAGCAGCTTATGGCAAAACGTGGCAGATCTGATGCAATTTTTTGGAGACAAATAATGCATTCTGGGATACTTAGAGGCAGAGTAAACAGTCTGAATTTTTTCAATATGCCAGACCCCGTGTGGTCAGAATCAGAAATTGCATCTAAAAATATCTAAAAAGCTCAAAATAGTCTCAGAGTGCTGTTAAAATGTAGGAAACATCAAACCATGATGAAATTAATATGTTTTTTGAGTCTGAGGGTGCGGTTGTCCTTTAAGAAGGTTTGTGGTCTGCACTCTTGTGGGAGGAGAGGCTGGATTCTGCCCTTCTGAGCTGGGAATTTCTGGTTAAAGGCTTATTGCATATGCTTACTTGAACTGTTTCTTTATGAAATCGGTACGCCTTGTTTGCTGTAGCATAGACTAGATTCAGGTCTGCTAGATCTAACTTTGTTTGTATAATTTGTGCACTGATCCAGGCTGTCTTTTTTGGAGAAGGTTTCTCTGTACCCTAGTGGCAGGAGTCTGCAGTTAGAACTTGTCTGATTGAAGACTGCTGGAACAGTGCTCATTTTTGAGCTTTTTAAATGGTTAATTGGGTAAAGTGTTGTTTTTATTGTATCTGCTCTATTTTCTGAAAATAAAATACACACACACACACACACCCACATATATATATATATATATATATATATATATATATATATATATATATACACACTTGTTTCCCACCTTTCTGAGCTAGTATATTCCAGTTTTCAGGTCACTGCTGAATCCAGGGCTGTGTTACAAGTTTCTGTGTTACCCATACCTTACTTGGCTAGAAGGAAGTTTCATTGTTCACCTGTGAGAGAGGGGAGCTTTGAGCAGCCTATCTGTCCCTGGAGGAGTGGTTTCAGCCCAGACGTTAGTAGTTTATTGACCATTTTAGGCTAATTTCTATCTCTTTCACTTCCCTGCTATGAAAACCACATTTGCACAGTTTTTGCACTTATAGTCCGCTCAGCAAGTGCCTTCCAGGTGTTCTGCAGAGTCTACAGCAGCAGAGAGAGAAAAGAGAGACTTTGGAGTGATTAAGTATCATTTTTCTGCTTTTCTTGCTGCCTTAACTAATTCCACCTAAAACGCCAGTTTTTTTAAAGTTTCTGTGATTTAAAAAGTTTATTGCTACATATTGTACTTGTTTGCTGCCTGCACTTGAATTGTCATTTTTGTGTTTAAATTATCTGTTTAATTGTTGTAGGCTACAGACTAAAGTGTGATAGCCTTTTCTGTGCATTTAAAGTGTTGTTTTGATTGTATCTGCTCTATTTTCTGAAAAAAAAATTACTTGTTTCCACCCTTTCTGAATGAGTATAGTCCAGTTTTTAGGTTATTACTGAATCCAGGGCTGTGTTACAAGTTTCTGTGTTGCCCATACCTTACTTGGATAGAAGGAAGTTTTTCTGTTCACCTGTGAGACAGGGGAGCTTTGAGCAGCCTATCTGTCCCTGGAGGAGTGGTTTCAGCCCAGAAGTCAGTAGTGTATCAGACATTTTGGGCTAATTTCTATCTCTTTCACTTCCCTGCTATAAAAAACGCATTTGTGCAGTTTTGCAAACCGGGCAGTGCCAGTTAGCTAGAGTTAAACTATTCTCGGCTCCACAAAGTTTACTCTTCGATTTTTCCCTTGGAACTAGACAAACCTTCAACTTTAGCACTCAAACCATTCATTTCACAGTCAAGCACTTGCTTAAAACTCATAGCAAGCACTAATTAACCCTAGCACTAGACCCCCTATACTGTCCAGAAGGACAAGGCTCTCTATTCGTCCCCACCAGCCAATCAGAAAAACAGCTTACTCTACCTATTCAGGCATGTCCAAAGGGCAGTTTCCGGTGTACTCTCCAGTCCAACTGGTGAATCTGGGCATTTTGAGGCAATGTTACAACTGCCTCATGTACACAGACAACCCTCTCCTCCTACCACCAAATACTAATATATGCAAGAGATGCAATTATACAGCCAAACTGGAGGTAAAGCTCTCTCAACTCAAGACTGGAACTGACAGTCAAGAGGAGAAGGGTAATACTTGCAACACACCACCAGTCTCACATAGACCTAATAAACCAACACTGGCAAATAACACACATGAGTACATGAAAACATACTGGGAGGCTCTAAATAAAAATCTGCAAAAGCAACAGAGATCTCCAAAGCAGACATCCAAGCAACCTCCACACCCCATCACCAACCATGAAACACATACTTCACATAATCAGTGTGCCACACAATCACAGCCCTTACGGCAAAATAACATACCCAACACACTAGTAATAGGTGACTCTATAGTCAGACACACTGATGTCCAACTAACTAGGCTGAACAAGGAGAAGGTTACAGTTAGCTGCCTGTTGGGCGACAGGATCCGCCACATAACACAAGCACTCAGGTCACTCCAGAACAAGTACAAATATGACTCTGTCATTGCCCATGTTGGTGTGAATGACCTGAGACGTACCTCCCTGGACTACATGAAAAGAGACATGGAAGAGCTGTCTGATCATGTAGCCCAGGCCAGTATGACCCTGACCCTGAGTAGCATCCTGCCCTCACCAAGAATAACCACAGTATAAAGAAAAAATGATCAATTTCAACAATTGGCTAAGTTTCTGGTGTCATTCAAAGGGGATCCAGTATCTGTCCACCTGGGATGACATGCTTGACAAGCCACGTTGCTTCGCAAGAGATGGCTTGCACCTGTCACCCTTAGGCTTTTGAATACTAGCCAAGACTCTTGTCGCCCCTATAGTGCCTTTTTGAGGCAAGGCTCAAAAGACAAACCCACCACCATAAATAGCACAAGTAACCAAAAACTGAGGGTAATGCTACTCAATGCCAGAAGTCTAAACCTCAAAATGCACACACTCGAGGCACTCCTCAGTATGGAGAACATCGACAGTGCAGTAACAGTGCAGTAACAGAAACCTGGTTTAAGGCTCCTGAGAGCATCCCAGCACTACTAGGCTATAACTCATACCATACCTTTCGGCCACAGAACCAGGGCCGAAAAACAAAAGGTGGGGGTGTATCCATATTCATCGAGGATTAGTGGCGCAGCACAATGCATCAGAGATCATCCATGTGCAACTAACAATGGGCAAAACTGCAATCCAAATTCTAGCTTGCTACAGATCACCCACCATGACCCAGGACCCCCATTCCGCATTTCTGGAGACTCTGGGAAATATGAAGGTCCTACCAAACACCCTAATACTGGGTGATTTCAATTACCCAAACATAAACTGGGAGAACTACTCAAGTAATATCTCCCTTGCCCAACGCTTCCTAGAATTTATAAACTCGAATGCCCTGGATCAACTGGTCAACACCCCCACCAGAGGGAACAACATATTGGACCTGGTCACCACCAACATGAGCGACCGGTGTTCCACACCGGAGGTCAACCCCTCACTGGTTAGATCAGACCATAGACTAATCACTCTGGATATCCACATTCCGCCCCCACCCCCAGTCAAGGAAACCACCATGAAAAACTTTTCAAAAGCAAACTTCACGTTACTTAAGACCGAGGTGGAAAGGTTTACAGCCCCCATTCTAAAGGACAATGCTGTCCAAGCTGCTGAAACCTTTACAAAGGCACTTTATGAGCATCTGCAAGAATGCATGGATCGTGCTATCCCAAGTAAAACCAAGACTCACTCCTCCAAGAAAAGGAAACCAGTCTGGTGGACCCCTGCCATAAACAAGCTATACAACAGAAGGAGGAAACTAGTACAGAAAAGAGTAAAATCCCAAGAAGGAAAGACATCCCTGATCAGTATCAGCAAGAAACTACGATCCCTTATTAAATCATCCAAGGCTAGTTTCGAAAGAAAAATTGCCGATGACTCTAAAGATAACCACAAAGCGTTCTTTAGCTATGTCAAGAACTTAAGTGGAAACTCTCAGATCTGCTCTGAGTTAGTGCAGAATGGCACAAAATACACTGAACCGACTGATATTGCCAACATTCTGGCAGACAGGTTTAGTGCAAACTTCCCCCCCCTCTCACCCCCTAAAGGGCCCATAACCATACCAGAAGAATGTAGGGCCCCATCAATCACCGACACACAGGTTAAAACAGCCCTATCCAAAGCCAAAAACACAGCTTCAATGGGACCAGACAGTGTCCCAGGCTGTGTCTTACAAGAGCTCCAAAATGAACTAACCCCTCACCTAAACACACTGTTCAAACTCAGCCTCTTTACAGGCTACATACCCACAGAGTGGCGCACAGCAACAGTTATCCCACTCCACAAAGGTGGAGCCACAACGGACCACGGGAACTATCGCCCTATAAACCTGACTAGCCTGGTCTGCAAGGCTATGGAGCACATCATTATGGAACTCATTAACAGAGACATTGGGAATCTCCAAACCTTGGACCCTACCCAGTTTGGCTTTATTAAGGGCAGATCATGCCTCCTAAACCTGGTGGACTTCTTTGAGACAGTTACCAAGGCATTAGACAAGGGAAAGGAGGTCCACACAGCCTACCTAGACCTCGCAAAGGCTTTTGACACCATTCCCCATTCTAGTATTATAGACAAGCTCACCAGCTTGAACATAAACCCCTACATCACGAAATGGGTTGCCAACTGGCTCATAGAGAGAACCCACATGGTGAGAGTTGCAGGCTCTACGTCCAGCTCTAAACCGGTTACAAGGTAGTTACAAGGGCTCAGTCCTAGGACCCTTCCTGTTCAGTATATACTTCTCAGAGGTACAGGCAAGCATAGGAGGACTATGGCTGACCAAGTTCGCAGACGACTGCAAACTAGGGGCCATAATTGATTCTCCAGCTGATACAGACACCCTCCAGAAGGGTCTCACTGAGACAGATACCTGGTGTCATAATCATGGCCTCAAGCTAAATGCCAAAAAGTGCATAGTCATCCCCTTTGGAAAATATAATGTACCCGTGAACTACCACATAGGTGGTAGTCCCCTAAATACAGAAAATGTAATAAGGGATCTGGGGACCCAAGTAGATAGTAATCTCTTCTTTGATAATCATATTGCCAAGGTGGTTAGAAAATCCTTCTATGTGGCCCACCTAATCACAAAAGGGCTCATATCTAGAACCAAAGAGGTTATTGTGCCTCTCTACTCATCACTCTTTAGACCCATCATAGAATACAACACCCCATTTGGGATGTACCTTACAAGACTACTGCAACAGCTGGAAAGACCACAAAAGTACTTCACCAAGAGGATTACTGGCCTCAAACAGTTGCCCTATGCAGCCCGACTCAAGAAACTCCAGCTGTACTCGGTTGCATACCACTTACTCAGAGGTGGGCTCTGCCCGACATACAAGGCCATGTCCAACCCAGAATTGATGGACATGCTCCACCTAAAAAAAAACAAATCCCGGAGAGCCACACACTCTAGAGAGATAAACCTCACCACAACGATAAATAGGACATGCTGGAGGGATAGATTCCTATCCCAGAGACTCCCCATGCTTTGGAACAGGATTCCAATATACATCAGGCAGACCCCCTCACTAACAGTCTTCAAGAGAAACCTTGACGGGTGGATGGGAAACAGAAAATTTACCCCGGGGATCACTGCAGTGGCTCTGCTGGACAGTGGAACAGGGAACTAATGTCTCTGCTGGACAGAGGCACAGGGAACTAATCTAAGGGGGTGGTGAAAGCCAACACATTCTGGCTAGGCTTATAAATGCCCTTGGGCAGATAGCCTAGTACTTACCTATGAACCTATAAATTGTGGGTAATATGATTTGTAACCAGGGAACTGCACCACTTCTATCTGCATCACCTCATTCTCCAAAAAGTGCATTGTGGGGTCTTTCCCACTAGAAAAATTACTAATTGGTAGTAGTGACTGGCAATTTGGGATGTTCTATAACTTATTTGGAATTAGATAGAAAAACAGAACCACTTAAGGGTGCATCGATTGCCCCAGATGTGAGACGGAACACTGTTTGTACTTGAGTCATTGGGTCCTTCTGTGTAGGCTGCACTAATTCTAACGATGATTCTAGGACTTTGAACCACCACAGTTCTGCCCAAGGGCAGCTGTCTTGTGATCTTGTCATGTGTACTCCCAAATCTTAGGAATGAGGATTAGCACCCTGTCCTCATCTCTAGTTTCTTTTCAACTGTCTCACTGCAAACATCGGGTCAGTTGTGCTGCATCCTGATCTGAAAAGGAACTGCTCATTGCCCTCATTACATTACACTACCCTGTGTATCCATTTATGAATCACCCTGCCCTTAACTTTCATGTACTGTGATAGCATTGTGGTGCCTCTGTATGAATGACAGTTGTGGATGTCCCATTTGTTCTTGTAAACTGGCAAAAGTATGATTCTTCTACACTCACCTGGGGTACGCCTTTCTCTCCATGCTGCTACAAGTAGCTGCAGTAGCCAATTCTCCCCTACCTCAGCCAGCGTCTGTAAGATGTCCACTGTGATCTCTACTCAGCCTGCTGCTTTCCCTGACTTTATTTCCCTTAGTGAAAGTCTTACTTCTTCCAGTGTGGTATCCTGTTTGTCTCTACCATAGCCTGTTTCTGAGGAAGTGCAACATCTGTGGGGTTAATGTGATTGTTAAGCTGCTGTAATACTCCCTCAATCTGTATTTGATGTCCTGCAGAATGGTGAGCATGTTTGTTTTGTCATCCCTTATGAAGTGTGTCTATCAATTTTCTTTATCTGGATGTAGTGGCCTTGCAATCTGATGTAGTGTCTTTGTGACAACTACAGAGTCTCTTTGCAGTAGCTGGCAGAGTGCCTCCAGTGCCCTTTTCTGTGCTAATGCAACTGCTCTCTTACCTTCCTTGTTAGTCAACCTCCATTCCTGCCTAGTCTGGGTGGCCAATCCACTCTCCCACTCTTTCTGCACTCTGTATTTCTTTTGTGGAGATCCTTGACTGCTGCATTACACCACCCACTTTCCTTATGTACCTTATAGTCATACATGGACATGTCACAACTCTGTTTGGTAGTCCTGACACATGCTATTTTAAGGTGCTGCCATTTTTCCTGTAGACCTATTTCTAACACTTCTTAGGGAGGTGGAGGCATGACTGAATACTTGAATGGTCATAATTTATCTCCAGTCAGCTTCCTGGTCTTCACCCTGGTTTCTGTTGACCTTAGCATCCTCTTTGCCCATTGCTTGCAGCTGATTGTGAAAACCAGTGGTTTATGCTGTGGCCCACCTGTTTCACTGAGGAAGACTATGCAATCTATGTTCATACCCCAGTACCTTTTCCTCACTAGGAAAACTTTACCTGAGTTGAATATAGGCCACTCATGTATGTGAACTTGTGGCTGTATCTCTTAATCAAGCATGTGTTAGCTACTATCAAGCCATTTGCAAGACAGAAGTTTAGAACGACCTCTCCATTACTCCTGTTGCCCCACCCACTAGAGCCAGGCAGTCATGATTTCCTTTTCTGTCTGTCACGATATGTGTATTCAAATCACCCATTATCTAAGCCGAGTCATGATGTTCAACTTTATCTAGTAGGTCCTGCAAACTGATGTCTGGCTGCAGTCTCTGGCTCACTGTCACAACACAGCAGTGGGGCATAGGATGAGATTGAGTACTGCACTATCATTACACTGTAGTATGATTGGCATGAGTCTGTCACTTAGTCAAACAGTATCCCTCACTGCGTTCTGAACCTTTTCTCTTACAATTCACAGAGCATTTCTAGCCTCTTCTCCTACAGAGAAGTAGACTGTGGATCCCAAGCCAAGTGGCTTGGCTGCACTGCCCTTCCATCTTGTCCCCTGGAAACAGTAGATGTCCATCTTCCTCCATAGCATCATGTCATCCATTTCCAAAGTGTGTCCTGTCAGTGCACCTACAATGAGTAGCAAATGACAGGTCATTTTACGCAAGTTTGTTGGTTATGCATCCAGCTGTAGCTCAATACAGCTGCCAAGGATAACCCAGAATGGTTAACTACAGACCGGCCGAAGGCTGCTGAGTTTTATGAGAGGTACACAGCCAATAGAGGGCACATACATGCTTTATGGAGCTCATTCATACCTTACCATAATAATCTTTGTTTTGAGTAGTGGATGAAAGTTAACAGGAGTAAGCAGTAAAATTCCTATTTAACGCCTATCTTTGTTTGCACCAAAAAAGGAAGCATGGGGATATCTTAAAAGGAAGAAATTTCTTGAAAATATAAACTGAGGGTATAAAGCATTCTAAATGTGCAGTGAGAACTATACACATGACCAAGGGTCATATCTTTTCTCCCTAACTGTTCTTGGCCAGTTGTCATCAGTGATTAGAGACACTGATGCCAGGTTGTTACACATGATTTGATGGACCTACAGTGATAGTGCAGAAGAAAGGGGTTTCCCAGTAGTGCTTCATATGATTTTAGTAATGCATTACAGGTGGTCAGTATGCACGAATACACAGCAGTGTCTTCACTTCATCTAACATGTTCCGGATAAGGCATGCATGTCTATGTATTCTTTGTAGGGGAGAAGAATTTCTCAGAAAGTGTGCATACCTGACATTTGACATTGTGCTATAAACTGCACCTGGAAGCCACAGTGACAATGCTACGGGGTCTGATGCAGAGAGAAGGGGAGGTCTGATGACTGCACTTTAGTATATTGCTCAGTTGTGTAAAAGTGCCAGAATATGGTGTGAACAACAGTCAGTGCCACCCATAATGCCTCCCATCCATTTGTTGATGTGCCTTACTTTGTGAGTTTCATAAACATGTCGCCCATAATGCCTGCCATCCATTTGTTGACGTGCCTTACTTTGTGATTTTCATAAACAGTCTGGTATTTCTGTAAGGAAACCAATAACGTAAAGTCAGATGGTATAGCATAGAATAGTCATTTCAGAAATATGGCTGCCCATTTCATTGTAGCTTTCTGGTGAGCTGTCTATGCTTAAATGTAACTGTTTGGTGACAGAAGAACTAGATAATTATTGATGTGTATTTCTTCTTTGGTTTAAAAACCTGTTTCCTAAATGACTCTGCTCACACCGCATCTAATGCTGTTAAGATTCCTGTGAAGATGCTAAGCCACTGTCTGTGACTTAGGGTTCCCCTGCATATGCATCACACCTTCCTCATGTTCTGTTGATGAACAGTCAATTGAAGTTACACTGAGGAGCCATGATGTCTGTATGATTAATTCATCTCCTCAGCATGATACCTGTTAGCTCAGCTTGGCCCTTCCTCATAGTTATTCATCAAGCTTCACAAGTTACACACTTTGTAGATGGTAAGATAGCCGAAAGGTGTGTTATCTACATAGTTGCTCTGGATACTAACTTTACAGAATGTCTTATTATCTTTGTTTGTGTGCCTTGTTGTTGCCATAGGCTGTTTGTACTGTACATGTGATGGCTTGCAAGTAGTTTGATGTTTTAGCTCAGCTATTTAAAACCCAAAGTTTGCCCTTTGCACCCTTTTTTTAATGAAGCCAAAGCCATACCCAGCCATGTTATAGATATTAGTTTCTGTTTGTGTATAATCCTACAATCTTTTGACAGCTGATTTGCTTTGTTGATGTTCCTGGGATAAAGAGCCTCTTGTGCTTGATCCCTGCTGTAAGAACTACATTCATATGATAACTGAACTGCAACAGTCACAATTACAATAAAAATGACTGTTGTATAAACCATACTGTTGGAGGTAGTCTGTTTTATATAGCTTTGTGGAGAAAAGTGTTAATTTCTGTATATTGATGAATAGAAAAACATGTTGTGGCAACCTGCAAAAGAAAATTTTGAGAGAAAGCAAGAACAGTATGTACAATGTTGGAACAGTGAGAGTAGGCACTGCATAGCATGAAGTAAATAATATAGTGACTTGCTTCAAAAACATCATACCAGCAATGAATATGTGCACACAACAGCAGTAGTAGCTACAAATAGGACACATCAGTGGCATGTCTATTGGATAAAAATGCAGAGGACTGCAATTCTGTGTAAGGCAAATATGAATATTCATTTTGGTTAGAGTATGAATTTGCAGTCATAGCTAAATCTGTCAGTGGCCCAGATTAATTGTTATGTGTGTATGTTACGGGCATGTTCAGAGGAATACTTAAGACACCTTTACATTAATGATTTCTAAAAGCATATTTCTACCATGACTTACTGCGAAAGTGCTATTCACATGATAGCAGTAAGGAGAGAGATGAGGGAACCATTTCAGAGGCACACCTGGCTGACTGCAAGCAACTCTGTTTGATGTGTATTGTCATTCAAATTAGCTGAATCTAGCAGGGCAGGAAAAGTGAAACTCTTCTAGCTGAGGGTGGGAATATGGGAGGAGTAACTTGAGAAGCAACTGAAGCAGATTAAAGTTGAATGTTTAAATAAACTCTGTTATCTCAGCAATGAGCTGGCAGTTCTGGAAGATTTTTTGACAGAATGTGTAACACATCATAAGGAAACACATTTGTAAAAGGCACTGTGTGACAGTAAATGATACTTGTTTAGGGTTGCCAGGTTTCTTTGTGGCTAAAACCAGACTAAGGTCACGCCCCTCGCATCACCCATAACTCCACCTATTCCCACCCCCTCTCCCATCCATGCCTCACCCATCGTGTGACATCACAGTGACATCAGCTGATGGGAACACCCACTTTTTCTGTTCTGGATGCTTTCAGCTGATTTTACTATGCTTTTCTGTAAAAAAGCATAGTAAATCAGCCAATTGTAACAAACACTGATAGTCTGTTTCCTTTTGTGAAACAGAAAAATGGAGTTTGTACAGTGTTAGGCTTGCCACCCCTCCTTTTTTTTCCGGACTATCAGGAAATCAAACCGATTCTCGGTAGTCCGGAAAACACTGTACAAACTCCGGTATTCTGTTTCAAAAAGGAAACAGACTATCGGAGTTTGTAAATCGGCTGATTTGCTATGCTTTTTTTACAGAAAAGCATAGCAAATTAGCCAAAAGCAGTCTGCGGGAACCAAAAAAGAGGGCGTTCCCGTTGATCGGCTGATTTACTATGCTTTTTTTACAGAAAAGCATAGCAAATCAGCCAAAAGGAGGCGGCGGGAAACGAAAAAAGAGGGCGTTCCCGTTGAGTGATGCTGTCGTGACATCACAAAACAGGCGGTATGTTGGCGGGAGAGGGGGTGGGGCGGGTGGGGTTACTGGTGACGCGAGGGGGGCGTGGCATGGCGTGGCTCCGGTTTTAGCCGTGAACGAAGGTGGCAACCCTATACAGTGTTTTCCTGACTACCAAAGCAGAGAATTGATTTGATTTGTGTGGATAGTCCAGAAAAAACAGGTGGCATTGCGCATTGGCAATGGCAACAGGGTGATTTCCAATTTCCCACCTATTGTTCAAAGACTCAAAGTTATGCTTAAATAGGGCTAGCCTAGGGATGGACTCTGCTTCACATGGATGGGAAGCTTGTTCCAGTGTATGGGGACCCTCTCTGAGACACATTTGTGTCTCATCAACATCACATGGCCTATTTATGTCACAAGCAAAATTTAAATCCTTGGATCTAATGGTTCTGATACTGTTCGTTTTGTGGATGTCCAAAAGGTCAATCAATCAGTGCTGGATCCAAGGATGCCTTGTATGCCAGACATTCTCTCTCAGTAACCTGTAGGAGACCCGGTAGAGATCTGTATAAGACAATTTGTTTAGACACTGGATTCTTCTAGTAAGGAAGCTTTAAATATGTTCCAGCTGTTGTATGTGTCTGGTCAAGTACATGCCAAAGAGATAGATGCAGCTCACATATCCAGTTATTCTGTCAATTTCTCATGTTAACATTGCTAATATTTTAAAAAGTGTTCCTTGTACATGAGCAATGTCCTATAAAAAATGTAAATAAGCAACTCAAACATTGGCTTCTTAAGAGTTGTTCATTCATATTAATCAGTGTCAGGCATCTTCTCAGATTCCACTGGTGGTTAAGTGCCATGTCATAGATGTCTTTTTTTCACTCTCACTCCTTAACTCCTCCTCTTGCTCCCTAGTAACCTCCTCCATCCTTCTACTTCTTTCTCATTGTACCTCCTCCTTCCTGCACACAGCTCAGTTTGCCGAATTTTCATTCAGAAACTGAACTGTGTTGGGCAAAGACATTTGGCCATTCATAAAATGGCCAGTTGTCCTTTGCAAACTTGTAGGGAAACCTATTCAGAGCTCGTCTTGACAACAAATCCATTAGGCTCAGCTCAGTTTGGCCTGCTTTGCTGTGTTTGCTGATTCCTGATGTAAATAAATGTTGTTAGAAATCTGTCAATTATGCAGCCTAATATTTGTGTTGGAGTAGGCTAACTTCTGTGCATTATTCATTTGCTAACTGAGTAAATGAACTGGTCCTTTGACCTTTTTCAACCATGACCCCGGCCACAAGAGCAAGGAAAATTAAATATATACAGACTCTAAAATAGTCAATCAGCTAATTTATTTTTGGAAGGCAGGAACAGACTGAAGTAGACAAAGAAAGCTCACTCAGAACATTCAAACTTTATACACTAACCAGTGGATGGGACTGAACTGTGTAGACCTGAGGGTTTGAAACAGTCTAAACCTCTGCCACTCTGTGTCACTGTGCCTGTGGAATTTCTTTGATCATAACTTTGTGACTTGGGAGCATCCCTCACCTATAAGGACTGAGAGGGTGGACAGCAGATTATGCTCCCAAAGACCTGTTCTTTCATTCTGTCTGAACTCTTGTGGAGCAGCTCTGGTCTGTGTCTGTGGTGATGGTCAGGCAGTTGTACAGCCATACTTTGCATGTACTTGTACTGTACAGTCATAGTTGGAATGTGGTCACAGTTTGGGCACTGTGTGTAGGAGTGTCCATTTTTAGAGTCTGTTAGGAATAGTGCATAGTTCAGTTGAAGTTCCACATTTGTGGTATTTGGAGTCTGACTGAGCAGCCCTGATCAGGTGCTTGTTCTGTGAAATAACAGACTTAAACTCGGGGCAGGAATAGAGCAGGTTAAAGAAAACTGACAGTTCACTTTTAACTGATAAGTCTGTTTCGTTCATCCATCCAAATGTTATTCATAACGCTAAATACACGCTCAATGGATGCATTCGAGACTGGAACAGACACAATGTGCTGAACAAGTTTCAACATATTTGGTGCAGACTCGTGCTCGAAAAACTTACACCAAGCCTCAGCTGTGCTTGTACAGCTATGGATAATGTCGAACACTTCACTAAGAGCTCGCACTTCATCATGCAGCCTGTCGGATGGATGGTGGGTGGATAGAGGCATTTGTATCCAAATGTCAATCACTTCATCGAGTGAAGGCGATCTTGTGACACTGGTCAAAGACAGTGACTTGAAGTGACGATACGGGGAATATTCGAATGCAAACCATTTGTTCAAATATGTCATTGCTCGCTTGTACACATTCAGTGCTTCAGTTATGAACTTCTCAATGAACTGCTGTGATAGATAACTTTTGCGCAGAGCAAATGCTACCTTCATACCAAAAAATTTGTCATCAGTCCTATGCTGCAGAGACAGATTAAATGTTCCATTATACCGTACAGTTCACAAGCTGTTGTTGATTTGTTCTCAAGCTTTAAAATTGTCTCTTGAAAGGATGACATAAAGAAATGTGTAAAATACAGATACAGCTCCGACTTTGTTTTGGCTGTTGTCTGGTGCCAGTTCGTTTTCCTGGTCCTTCAACATTTTCTGTATCACTTTCGGACAATCAGCTTCTCCTTGAGAAAAGAAATTCATTTTCAAAGGCATCCAGCACAGCAAAATTCGGTTAAGAGCCTTGAACAAACTCAACCAGCAGGTTGGAACATGTCTGATTATCTCGTGGTATTCAGACACATAGAAATCAAAGCAGCTCTTCAGTTCTGCTCGCCTCAATGCAGAGTAACCGAATTCAGCAAACACTTTCATGACGATATTTTCAACATCAAATGACATGACCTTTAAAGCATTTTTCACACAGTTATGCATAATGTGGTCATTGCAGTGTGCTGCAATAATTTTAGGATTCTCCTCTGAAACTAACTTCTGATAAACAGAGTTTTTTATGCCATAGTTTACTGATGGATTATCTGCAGCATAAACTGTAACATTTTGCCAAGACTATTTACATTCTGTTAAAACACAACAGAGTTGATTCTTAACAGACTTAGAGTCTTCGACTGCATCCTTGTATAAGTCAATAACACAGAAAGAAATTCCATTCTGCGGGGTGAAGAACTGAACACCAATCAGATAGAATTTACGGTTCCCTTTGTTAGATGTATCAGTAGCAATGGAAAATGGCAAACCAGCATGTAACTTATCAAGGACGACTTCTAGTGAAAATGGGTACAAAACATTGTTGACTATGGCGGAAACTTTTATTTGGCCGCACGTCATCTTTTTAATGATTTCCGAGTCATCAATTACAGACTTCATAACTCTGATACCACAGTCCTGTGCATTATATGAAATATGATGTCTAATTCCATGATACACTTCAGCAATTTCTGCTAGGGATACTTTGTGAGATGCCATACTGTTGGTGATGTGAAAAATGCCTTCAGTCGTTGAGATGATGCACTAGCTTGGGAACAAGTAGTATGCTTTTTGGTGTGCTGTAACTGCTTTTTTCCATCATATGCAACAGTGAATGATGTTGCACAAAGCTTGCATCTAGCTTTTGTATCTTCTGTGCATTTTTGTATCCATGAAAATTCCCTTTCCCACTCTGCATTATAATAACAGATGTTTCATTTTCGCTTCTTTGGTGGGGTAGACCGGTCTGACCGTGTAGTTGGGCTGCCAAAATTCTCATTATTATCGTTGAATAGGACACCGTTATTCCTGTCTTCCATAATAACAGTATTAATAAGTAAAGTACCTGCAGACAATGACAACAGACATATAATGAGTTAAACTTAAAGACAAAAAGCTTCGTTAATAAAGAGTCTACACAAATACTGTGCAACTACTTTTGCATCACCGAAGTATCTCTTTCTTACGAAAGGAACATCTGCTTGTTAGTGTGTGTGTGTCCGGACTGGTGCAAGGCTATACTGCAGAGTCTACTCTCTAGTAGCATCGGGTACTCCCACACCATGGTGTCCCACAGTCCCGCTGATAAGCTAGAAGGCTTCCCTCCAACACAAAAAGGCTTGGGGAGCTCTGGAAGCTTACAAACAATGCTGGATACAGCAAATCTCTATCTGGACTAGACTAGTTACAGGAAACAAGCTTAGAACTTTTTTTTTTTTTACAGAAAAGCAGCTAAAACAGCACTAAAAACAATTTAAGTGCACACTGTGCAGTGCGAGCTAGCACACTTAAGTGTGTAGCAATATTAAAACAAATACAGTTTAAATAAATGCAATTTATTCCAGCTGTATTCTGAACTGAATTCAATTGTTTTATTCAATGTTGAATAGTTAAAAAGTGCCAAAAAATATTTATCAGCTCTATATTTCCAGATTGTTTGAGAAGCACACTCAGTCAGAACACAAGGAGATGCTAGCAAAGTTATTTTTAATGTGAATTAACATATATTTTCTGAAATAAAGTCCATAACACTAATTATTATCATTATTTAAGTTTAATGCACAACCTTTTCTCCAGACTGACCATTTCTGTTAACAAAACCAACATACATTAGGTAACTCATCCTATGAAGACACAGACATACTTCTCAATTTCCCTGATTTTGTAGAACGTCCCCGATTTTGCCTTATATTCTGCCTGCTCCTTGTATAATTGCTAATTTGCTTTTTCATTTCCTTGTCCTCTGCTCTACCATGCCTCCCTCAAATTTTTCTCTGTTAAAATTTATCCTTATATCATAATTACTCTCTGACCTTTCTACTCTGTCTAGCTCTACCTATCCCATCTAACCACCAATCCTGTTTTCCAAATCCTGTCTTATCCTGTAGATGTCCTTAGTAACCTTATATCCCCATCTTTTCTTGATTTACTTACTTATTGTTTTTTTGTGGGAAAATAGTCAAATCATTTTTTTACTATGTACAAATCTTGTTCTTGTAACATTTTGTTATACATTTTTGTATTGTTGTTTTTAAATTACTTGTAACATTAAATGTTTTGAAAACTCGGAGCTTTTCTCCTCGGGCCTCCACTGAAAATGGACATGTATCCAGTTGGACTAGCCCGGTTAACAAATGTAAAATAAATAAATAAAATAAATAATTTTTCTGGTAAATTATCGTGGATTTCCCAATTAGCAATGTTAGGCATTGTAATGTCATACTTGTTTGCTCAAAAATGCTTTTGATGCAAACTTTCTTTTATTTTAACTTTTTAAGTGAATTACAGTTATATTTAATAAATTATCCTTTTATTTTTGCCTTTTACCAAAACTCTTGAAAAGAAGTGGAAAGTCAGGGGTTAGCATACTGGTTAAGATGTTTTCCTCATAGACACAAGGTACACAATTTGGAATGGGAAATTTAGCTAGGTTTAAAGAAACCACAAGGAATATTCAGGGTCTTCACCATCTCTCCAATGGGGATTGTTTGAAATCACTGTCACTGTATTCTGTTTCATACAAACTACTCAAAGGTAAATTGTGCATTGCTGCCTCGTTTAAGGATTGCTAATTATCTGAAGTTGGAACTAAGCAGTGGTGTAGCTTAAAGACATTAAATAAAATTTTATATTGTTAGATTAGCCCCCTGTAAGGTTCATTCGCTTTACCTTAGTAATATTCAAGGTAGGTGTGCTTCCTAAAGGTACCCTTTGAAAGTTAAGCAGTAATCTGTGTCTGTGGACTACAACCACACTAGTGAAGTGATACTATTTTTGTTTTAGTTTTTAACCTTCGTTGGTTAGAAGGGTCAGGCTCATTCTCTAAAAGACCTTCTTTTCCTGCTTCTTTATCTCCAGGTGCTTTTAGTTTTAGAAATCTAATGTCTGCAATTCAGGTGCGAGTTTTCGGTGAAGGTCCGTAAGAGGTGTCTTTGTGAAGTATTTTAACTTCTTGTTAGTAGCAGGCAGTGGTTACTTTTATTGTCACTGGCCAGGATTCTAACACTTTTCTTAGCTGGGTACTTCATGGAGAGCCATTCGACTTTGACAAGATTCGTCATAAAATGAATTATTAGAGATGTGTCGTAAAATTAATTATTCTGTTTTTACTAATAATATTTTATTTCATACTATAATGTGAGTAGTTGCTGATGTTTGCAGATGACATTGTGATCTGTAGTGAGAGTAGGGAACAGGTGGAGGAGACCCTGGAGAGGTGGGGATACGCTCTAGAGAGAAGAGGAATGAAGGTCAGCAGGACTAAGACAGAATATATGTATGTGAATGAGAGGGAGGATAGAGGAATGGTGAGGATGCAGGGAGTAGAGGTGGCAAAGGTGGATGAGTTTAAATACTTGGGATCAACAGTTCAGAGTAATGGTGAGTGTGGAAGAGAGGTGAAGAAGAGAGTACAGGCAGGATGGAGTGGGTGGAGAAGAGTGTCAGGAGTGATTTGTGACAGACGAGTACCAGTAAGAGTGAAAGGGAAGGTCTACAAGAGGGTTGTGAGACCAGCTATGTTATATGGGTTGGAGACAGTGGCATTGACAAAAAGGCAGGAGTCAGAGCTGGACCTGGCAAAGTTAAAGATGTTAAGATTTGCACTGGGTGTGACGAGGGTGGACAGAATTAGGACTCAGTATATTAGAGGGTCATCCCAGGTTGGAAGGTTTGGAGACAAAGCCAGAGAGGCAAGATTACATTGGTTTGGACATGTGCTGAGGAGGGATGCAGAGTATATTGGGAAAAAGATGCTAAGGATGAAGCTGCCAGGTAACAGGAAAAGAGGAAGGCCTAAGATAAGGTTTATGGATGTGGTGAGAGAGGACATGCAGGTGGTTGGTGTGACAGAGCAGGATGCAGAGGACAGGAAGAAATGGAAACAGATAATCCGCTGTGGCGACCCCTAATGGGAGCAGCTGAAAGAAGAAGAAGAATGTGAGTAGTTGCGTTGGCTGCCCTAAACACCAAAATCTAATCTGATGCCCTACATTATTATTATTATTATTATTATTATTATTATTATTATTATTATTATTATTATTATTATTATTATTTCCCTCTCTCTGTCTGTCACACACACTTAATACTCAATACCATATAAAAATTATACTGACTCCTGGCCTGGGCCCTGACTCTCAAACTCTCATCATCTCCCTGGTCCTGCTAAGTGTGCCACAGTTGCAATCTTACACAGATCCTTCCCATCACACAGAGGCAGGCATATGCTAATAAAATATATACATACATACTTCTATGTATATATATATATATATATATATATATATATATATATATATATATATATAAAATGTGTGTGTCAGACTCACTACTGTCATCATCCTCTACTGTACAGACACAGCACAGACTTTCCTTTTCCTCAAAGAATAGCAGGAGGACATTGACATAATAATGATGTTATGCATAAAAGGCTGCCATGATGATTATGAATTAGAATTACAAAAAAGAGAGAGTATCACACTGCTATCTGCTAAGTCCTCACCTGACCTAGGCTGGCTATGTAATTATTTCTGCTGTAGTCTGAAAGTTTTTACACTGTCTGTACGTGGTGACGCACCCCCTAGTCTTGGCTCTTGCTCTTCACGCTGGAACTGTGCTGCTTAAAATTTCCGCATGATTATTTCCATTCCACACTGTTGAGTTGTGGAATAAGCACGCACGCATGATGACTTAAGCCGTACCTAAAGGGGAGAAGAGAACACTGGCGGTAATTGCACTGCTAGACTGCTGCAGCTGTAAGTACCAGTATTGATGAAAAGTGTCAATATGGTGCATTTTTCTACAGTTATTTATTTTCTATGTTCCTAAACCTAATTATGGATGGTCCATGGAGATAAAAGGTCAAGAACTAGCTAGCCTGTGCACATGGTGGTAAATCTGATTAAAAAATCCAAAAATAATGCACAGGGCAAGCAGGTTATCTTTGCTATTAAAAAACTGTGCCCGGGATTCATGAAGCTCGGCGCAAGGCCTGCGTTAGGCTTGCGTCGACCGTGCGGAGTGTAGATGGCGCAGTAGCGCCAAATGCATATTAATGAAGGCATGCTGCCGCCACAGCCACGTGCATAGGAAACAAGCGCGAGTGCATAGGGTGTGTCGAAGTGCCGCACGGAGGCATGGAAATGTCAGATGTCGACGTGCAACCTAAAATGCTTGAATATAACAATTTGCCTGCAATAGTAATCACACCAGTCAGTGTCTGTGGATACCGAAACGTATGCAAAGCATGTAAGACAGTTCTTGCGAACACAAAATTAAGAAGCAAACACAAATGCACGGTAGGGAATATCGAGTCTCCATCCCTCGAACAAATGACATTGAAAACCGTGTGCCCGTATTCTAACACAGTGTAGATAGTTATACCAAGTGGAAGTGAAACGCATCATGTTAGCGCACTGCCAATAGCTATGTCTAGCCCAATGGTCAGGGTTACCAGCTGTCCCACATTGTGAGGGATAGTACAAAGCTGGACAGTTGTGCCTATACCAAAACCATGATAAATGTAAATATCCAGCGACTGTATGGCAGAATTATATCCCACATCACATGTAATAGTCACATACAATAGGTATGTCCGTATGTAACATACCACATGTGACAAGAAATAGAATAAGCAAGAAAACGAACCAGAAGGAGCATATAAACTGCTACAACAATAAGCTAACATGTAGGCAGAAAACAAAAGTATTATCCGTAGTACTGACCGTGGGTATGTGTTGTCCTGTAAAATCTGATTTGTGTCCGGAATATATCCCATCCTGGACATATGAAAAGGTGGCACCCTACCAATGGTCAGAGCTGTCGGCCAAAATCCGCCCATATGCAGTCCAAGCTGTACTTGTCAGGATGTGTCAAAGTTGAACAGGTATCACCCGGGTGTTCCAACCATGTCATGAAAGTTAGGATGTGTCACAGTTGAACGGGTATTACCCGGGTGTACCAACCATGTCATGAAAGTTAAGTATGGGCGTGTACCTATGTGCATGATGTACATCATGTGGAAGGTGAAACATGCCAGGGTAGTCCACACAACCATGCAGGTACCTGACATATGTAGTGTATGAAATGTGTTCCCTTGACCGTGTCATGGGCCATCAACCAAAGAAGTGATGGATGGAATGTCAGGAATATGTGTGTGGGGGGGATGGGTAATTGTATAATCCAGAAAGGCGAGACTATGTTGGATGCAGAAATGGTGAACTGGAGGTGTATGAGGAAGCAGCAGGTGAATCAGAAAGAAACACAAAGAACAAGTATGCACATCTGCAATACAACCTGACAGGCCATACTGTAGAACACAATCACACAAACATATGAATATTAAAATGTGCGATACACATGTACAGAAACGTCACTGGCACATACCCACAGAATGGTCTGGATGGAACTGGCCCATCCAAATGCAACACACCTGGATGCATACTTGAATACCCATCATCCATTCCACAGCACACAACCCGCCCCCATACCTGAACATCCACCAAATCCAGCCATACTCGGCCTACTAGCTTGGCGCAGCCATATCTACACATAGTGACCACTACTCACATGTAGTAGGCAGTGTCACCCTAGGCAGTGTCAGGATTGCAAACTATGTAACCCTTGCATGTAAAACCCTAACACATTTTCGTAAATCCAAAAGAATGGACGGTATTGGTCTTGTTCAATTTTTGGATATCCCACATGGGATAAGTAACCTGTGTAAAAATCAGACTGGGTATCACGACATGATGTCCAGTCCTGTAGACATCTGGACACAAGTTGAATGTGCAGTAGTGGTGCACGAGACTGTTCAGCCCTAGACAGTCATGCAGAACCTAGTACCCAAGATCAAACAGCTGCCCGTGACACACGTCTCCCCACATGAATAATCAAGAGAATATATTGTACACATTCACATAGTGGCACTTGGAAATAGGGTGATTAAGGTGCTGACGTAAACAGGGTACCTCCTGACCCACTGTGTGAGGGACAGTCACTGTTTGGGTAGGGGTGTCTTGACCAAGAATGATACAATGGTAAATGTCCTGTGATTGTAGGAAATAACTATGTAACATACTTCATGTAACAGTTGCCTAAAGCAGTCATGTCTGGATATAAAATACGTAATTCGTACAAGAAACAGAATAAGCAACTAAAGTGCTAAAGGAATAGGCTCTCAGCTAGGAAAATATTGACTGTTCTAAACCCTGAACTGACCGTGGGTATGTGTTGGCCTAAACAATCTGGTGTCTCCAGAATATATCCCATCCTGTACATATGAAAATGTGGCAACCCTACCAATGGTCAGAGCACCCGCAGAATAACTGGCCAGCCTCTTAATCACTCACAAAGCCAGTGACCCTTGGAGGAAAGGTGTTGAATGAGAATGACTAATGACAAGAATTAAGAATAATAGACGCATTTAACTGCAGAAAATAAGTAGTAAAACATATGTCTCCGAATCTGTCAACACGTTCCAAGTTAATAGTGCTAATATTGTAGAAGTGTCCGTGATTGTCCCTGATTTGTCGTTGCCTTGTCCCTGTTGAAATTAGTCCCTGAGTATTACAGAGGTCCGTACACATATGTAGACCAACCAACTGTCACATTTGTTGACAGGACTATTGCATACCTGTAGTGAATTCATAAGTGAGGTACAGAATAATATTTATCGTATATACACCAGTGGAAACACCCCCCCCCGTATCATGTAGTGGAACCACCCCCTACCCTGTATTATGTAGTGCCGACCTAATAATGTGGTCAGAGGTGACCAAATCCCTGCATCTGTAAACACAGGTAGAATGTTAAAATCGGGACCAACTCTGTCCATGTGCT